>NC_026749.1:1300780-1415780 GCF_000149245.1 Cryptococcus neoformans H99
TCTTAACACTCACGTCTTTGATGCTTGTGTTGCGCGATTACACGAGGACGATTGGCTGTTAAAGACTTGGTGTCTTCTTTGCATCGGCCAGCTCTGGGCTGATTACGACGAGGCAAAAGCACTGTTTTGGCAGTCTCAGAGACAGGGAGAGCTCCTCTCTGCTCTCCGAAGCACATCCGTGGAAGTACGTGCCGCGGCTCTGTATGCCTTTGGTACACTTTTAGGCGCATCAGCCATCTCGATTGAGACTCCTGCGAAGGGAGGGGGTGGAACTGGCGCCCAAATCGGGCTTTCTGATGTTCAACAGTTGGAATTGGAAGCCGGTGTCGCATTCGCGTGTATGATGTCAGTCAAAGAGGATGCCAGCCCTTTGGTCCGCAAAGAGCTGGTTGTCGTAATCAGCTGCGTAGTGCGAGAGTGGAGGGGTTGGCTGGTCTGTGCAGCTTGGGTGTACTACGAGCAGGAGGCAGCCTTAGTCGCCGCTGAAGATGACAAGCCCATGCCCAAGGATGTAGTGTCCGATACGCTTGAGCAATGGACAATGAACGAGGACAAGCATCCTGAAGAGCACCAGCACAACTTAACGTTGCTTAGCAGCTTCAAGGTGCTTTTTGAGACACTGTTGGACTTGTCTGTGGACCCTCATACAGAAGTTGCCTTGACAGCGTCTACTGTGGTCGACTATATCATTGCTCTTCTTATGGACTCGCCTTTCGTCCGAGTGGAAGGTTCGGCCATTCGCAGCATCATCAGGCAACATAGCCGACCACAAAATGCCCCTCGTCAGGCGACTACTGCTCAACTTGAAAGAAGCAAGTTATCCCATCTTAACGGTGTACCTCCCAACCTCACCAGGACCAGTACCGATCTTGATAAATCTGCGGTTGACAACACTTCATCCCTAAAACGAAACAGTTCTGTGGCCAACGCTCTGAGGAGCCTTGCGTCCATGACCGGTTTCAGTGCTCCTGAAACTCAGTCTGAAGAACCATTGTCAACTGAACCCCGACAAGAAATTCCAACTGCTCCTGATCTTTCCACTTCGGCCTACATTTCTCCTTACCCCGAGGCTGGGCATGAACGTGTCCAGCCTGATTCTCATTCCGCCAGTACATCTAGCACTGGACGTAACCCTTCTTCGTTGAAATACCTCAACACTCACATGAACACCCGCTCCTCGCTTGGAATTCTTCCTTCTCGACTAGATCAAACGCCTGTTGAAGCTTACCAGGTTCTCGAGGCGCTTACAGAAGAGGATATGGAGCGCTTGAGGATGAGGAGGATGAGAGGCAGAGAGGCAGGTGGAGACATGGATGGACGTTATGGAAATAACGGTTTGGCAAGATCAACAGATTTAGGTTTGGGGATGGTTGCAAAGGAAGTCAAGGATGATGTTTTGCCGTTGAGGAGTGGATATTTTGACTGGGCAATGGACTACTTTAGAACGCCACAGATGAAGGTAAGCGATGTTTCCAATGAAAGTCAAGACACTGAGATATTTTTGAACAGGCGCCAGACGCGGATGAGCCGGGTAGTCAGACTTATAATGAACAAGCGTGGAAGCATCAGAGAAATGAGCAGATGGTCGAAAGGAGTCGGGCGAGCGAAGAGTTCGCCGGTAAGTTGCGATAATATTGTTCAACGTGCAATCAAAGGTTGACCACCATCTATAGCCACTCATTCTTGGAATATGGAAGCCGGAACATTACATAATGACGCATGGCCACTTCAATTGGCATTCCATTCTTACGACCCTGTGTTGGCGGTCACTGACGACACTGATAAGATCTGGTGATTATAGACTATCAACTTCCATGTCGAGATATTTGCTAATCATCCATCAGTGTTTGGGACTGGCAAAATAAAACCAAACTCAATAAGTTCAGTAATCAAAATATCGGTGGAAGCAGTATTTCGTCAATACATTTCGTTAACGAGATGGCATCATCTTTGATGTTAACAGCATCCAGTAAGTAAGATTGCTAAGAACACTTACTTTATGCTGATCCACAGCAAAGCCGAAGGAAGCATTCGTATCTTCCGTGATTATGATACACCTGGCGAAACGGCACTCGCATCAACCTTTCGCGCCGTCTCCGAAACCTATCCAGTCGCTCATAGCAGCGGCTTGCTTACGGCCTGGGAGCAGCAGAAGGGGCACTTACTTGTTGGAGGCGACATGAAGGTCGTACGATTATGGGATGCTACCGTGGAGAGGCATCTTCGAGTGAGTTTTAGTCAGGTTTTAGCCGAAACTGTCTGTTCATTAAGTATATAGGATATTGCTACGCAAGCTGGATCTAATCTTACTGCCATCTCTTCTGACGAACCAGACGGTAATGTGTTTGTTGCAGGCTTTGGCGACGGTGTCGTTAGACTGTTTGACAAGCGTGCGGAAGATGCTGGCGAAGTGGTGTTGAGGACTTGGAGGCAGCATAAGATCTGGATTCAAAGTGTGCACTTGCAAAAGGGAAGCATGAGAGAGTTGGTCACTGGAAGGTCGGTTTATGTTATTTTGGAGAAACGCCGAGAAGCTAACATAGGTATAGCATGGACGGTGAAGTCAGGGTCTGGGATGTGAGGAAGCCAGACGAGCCACTATATACATTGCCGCGCAGAAATGAAGGTCTAATGGCCTTGGCCGTGCATACTGGTGCTCCTGTGCTTGCTCGGTACGTCATGGAAGGAAACAAAGACAATCAGGCTGACGGGGACTGTAGAACCACTGCGATCACACCATATTCGACCAAGCAAGACCTTGAAATCACCGGCTTTAAGAATCCATTGCAGCCCCAGAGACTGGCTAAGATTAGTATTCCTGTGCCACCCGCGTATAACACGCCCAGGCATCGAGCCGTAGACTTTTTGCCAAGCTCTGCTTCCTTAGTTTTCCATCCTGTGAGTTGTTTTGTCCACTTTATTTTTCGGGCGGCGACCACCCTTAGTAAACGTCGTCGCGTCGTCACGATTTTGTCACGGTTTCTTTGGATTAACTTTCCTGACTCGAGCTGCGTGTAGGTCGAAATGGTTGTGGCAGCCGGTGGATTCGATACATCTGGCACGGTCAAGCTGTATAGATGCATGGCACCGGATCTTCCTCTTGGGTGAAAACGCGAGGGACCCTCCTGGCCGCGTTCTAATCAGGCGAGCTGATTGCAATAGTCACAATTAGGTATGCATGCACATGGGGTGTAGTGATAATGTGGCAGATATAGTAATAAATGGTAATTGGGAAATGCGAAGAATGAACAGCCTTACGGGACAAGAAGCATATGCATAATGCATATTAATAAAGTGGTTTTGGGGTGCCGCGTATCGGTTCGGTAGCTAAACTCCACCAGTAGCCGCCTCTTCTTTGCTTATTTATGACGGGATCGTTGCACGACATTTTGCCGTATAATACGCAACATCTATAATAGCATTACTTGTATTCTTCATCCACTTTATATAATCGCATCCACCTCCGTTCATCTCCATCCACCTCATCCGCCGCATACGTGTCCTTTCCAACATCTAAGAACTCGACAATAATACCTGGTGAGTCTTCCAGCGATCTCCCAAGCCTTCTTGGTCTGTCCCACGAATTGCCCAGTCTTGGCTTTCAAATACTGTTAAGAGTTTATCCACCAATCACCATCACCCCATCCTAGTGTCTCATCGTACCTACTATGAGAACTCCCGGTCCTCGATGATAGGTCGTGGCGCATAGCCATGCTGTGGACTGTCAGGCAACGGCATCAACAACGTTCCAAATTTTGATCGGCGGCTATATATCCGCGTGATTCGACGCTACACAACATTCCCTGTAGACGGTGGATATTATATTAGATCTGCTTCCATTATGACAGATTTTAAAAACTCTTGCTGACACGCATACATAGCCGTAATAGGTCAAGAGTCAAGATGGTGGTCACGGTCATTACTCCTCACGATTTACATCGAAACAATCCATCCAACGCTGCTGACGCTTTGAGCTCTGGTTTGTCGCCTATCTCCTTCGACCAGCGGGATCGTGCCCACAACGCAGGCTACAAATTGAGTCCTGAATCCAGTTCTGTAATATCTTCGCCACCGCCACCGATCCACATATCGCTCCCTAGACGGAGCGATACCTACCCACCTCCCTTCGAAAGCAACGAGTTAGACCATGCCGGCCCATCACACGCTGCGTCGAGACCCATACCGCCACCACCGAACCCAAGGAGACATCGGTCTGGGATATTAATGTCGCGTGTAAGAGCAGCGAGTGGATCGTCAATCAAGATGAAAACCACAGTATCGGGTAGCAAGAGTCACGGTGATCTTTTGTCAGTGGTTGAAACGATCGACGATGATCTTGTTGAGGATGACGAAATGGAAGAATTAGACGAGGAAGATGATTTTGACAAGGATGAATCACTCCGGAGAAGACGGTTACGAGGAAGGAGCAATGATGGATGGAAGAGGATAGTTAGCGAAGGCGGCCGACAGGAAAGCACAAATGAAGGTGATGAGGCATCTTTCTGGGACAACTCGTAAGTTTCTTTTTTTCCCTTCTCAACACAATCTAGACTCACTCCATGAAGCGCACGATACTATCACCACCTGCATTCACACCCATCTTCCCGCACTGGCTCCATCACTGCCTCCCCTGAACCTTCCCCCGTTGCCTCACACTCAGCTTCCCCCATTATTGCTCCACGCAGCTTGTCTTTGCCACAAAACAGCACTGGTCCCCCATTGCAAGGAATTTCGAAATCTCTATCTCCAAACCAGCAATTTTTACAGTCTCGTCTACCCCCTACATTTCCTAATTGCCCCAACGGGACGGTTCAAGAAACCCATTTCCAAGAGCACTTTTGTCCAGCAGCTATGATATTCACTCCCACGACACAAGAATGGAAGGACTTTCAAGCTATGCCCGAATGGAAAACATTGCATGAGTCGAAAGAAGAAGCAACTTTTAGTGGCGGCAGCAGCGAGGATGCAGCGAAGAACCAACATAGTCGGCACACAAGTCTCGAGAGCGATTCTGACAAGTTCCTTTCGGTGCGACCTGCTCTTCGCTCAACGATCTCAGCAGAATATTTGGGTCCCGAAGACTATCATACCCCCGATCCCGGTTCTCCATCCAGCAAGAGTGACGAAATTGATGATTCTGCCAAACCATCATTTAGACCCAACGTCATCTCACCCAGCCCCGTCATTTGTCCCACAGACAGAATGGCGAACCCGGTGGTACCATTCGATTCTTCGTCTACAGCTGAAGAGTCGCAAGTTCCAGACGGTCGCATAATGAGCCATAGCGCTCTTGGGCTAGAAAACACAGCCCCAACTTTGAGCAGTAATGATCATGTACCCAGCTCTGATCATCCTCCCCCACCTGCCAGATGGAACAGTATTGGCAGTCGTGACTCATTGCGTGTAGTACATGAACCCGAAGCTCCGGCCTTACCACGTACCAAAACGAAGCGTGAACTCGAAAGGGAGAAACTACTAAAAATGGTGGACGAAGAATTGGAGGCAGAAAATCAACTTGCATCGAAGAACGACGGTTGGGGCGGCGGCGTGCAGCAGATTGGAAGTGGATTAGGGTTGGACCACGTGAAGAGTAACAGTACAGGTAACATACAGCCTGTGAAGCCCATTCAGGAGGAGAAAATGTTAGTACCAGATGTGAGGATTGATCCTGATGCACTGGAGAGTCCGAGTTCGGCCGATCCTGTGGAAAGCAGTAAACGTGGAATGCAGCCGTCTAATCCGTTCGACAGCGGATTCAGCCAAGCTCAAAGCAAGCTCAACCACAAGACTTCTCTTTCCCCCGTTCATCCGTTCAAGCCCTCGCCGCTCAATGCTGAGCCCATAGTGGCTGAGGATGCTCATTCCTATCCTTCAACGGCTTCTGTCACTCCTCACGATACCACTCCTACAGCTGAAATTCCTCCACCGGTTTTTCCCGAACCTGCGGCGACGTCTCTTGACAGTATTCGGGACTATGCTCGAGGTCTAGCGCCGCCTGGCTCACCTAGACCTGGAGACGCGATACCGCCCAAGTCACCACGGTCTACTCGAAAAAGAGATACTAATCGTGTCAGTCTCGTTGCCGGTAGGGTAGTTCAACCCTTTACTCTTCCGGCGTCGACCTCCCTTCCGGCATCTTCTAAGCCACCCGACAGTCCTTCACTTCAGGCATTTTCCCCTTTCCGTTCACCCGCCCTATCCCGTCCCTCCAGCGCCGCATTACATCATCCTTCATTCTCAAGACTTGATTCTACTCTCAGTATTGCACCTAGCACAGGTGTGCCGAGCGAATGCGGAACCCCCACGGAGGAGAAGGCGGGAGGAATGGGAGGGCGTGGGATTGATGATTATGTTATTTTGAAAGAGGCTGGTAAAGGTGCTTACGGGCTGGTCATGAGGGCGAAGTTGAAGGGCCCAAAGGGAGAGCCAGTGGGGGTAAGTAGCCCGGCCTCAATTCCGTTTTTGCGCTGATTGTTTCTGCAGGATGAAGTCATCATCAAATACATTATCAAAGCAAGAATCTTGGCAGATTGTTGGAAAAAACACAAGGTGCTTGGTCCGATCCCCGTCGAGAGTGAGTTCAGTTATGATGTATGAAAATAATCATGACTGACGAACCCACAGTCCACGTCATGGATCAGCTTCGCCACCTTCTATACACTCCACCGAGGCACATGAATCCATGGGATCCTGCTCGTTCTCGGTCTGGAGCTATCAAGCCAGACGGAGCATCTAGATCCGACAGTGAAGCTGTCTCAACGCTAGGGGCGCCGGGTTCGCCAGGATCTGGTTCAGAAAATGGCAGACTCTTCACTTCAACTCAAAAACATATTGCCGAAGAGATCAAATCTTCGCCGCAGAGGGGTCATCCCAACATCTGCAAGTTGGTTGATTTCTTTGAGGATAAAGAATTTTACTACCGTAAGTATGCCTCTGCCTAGACTTTGACATCATATTGACGCAGTCTGCAGTGGTAATGCCCTGTTTTGGCAATGGGATGGACTTGTTTGACCGTGTAGAGTCACAGCCGTCCGGTCTCGAGTCCTTTGAGGTCCGTTCGCTTATAGGCCAGCTTAGTGACGCCGTTCAGTTCTTGCACGCCAATGGCATTGTCCACCGCGATATCAAGGATGAGAATGTGATTCTCGACGGGTCTGGACACTGTCAGCTCATAGATTTCGGTTCTGCCGCACACTGGAGACCAGGAAAAAAATGGGACACCTTTTCTGGAACATTGCACTACGCCTCGCCAGAGATTTTGCGGGGCGAGATGTACGGAGGAAAAGAGCAAGATATCTGGGCATTGGGCGTGGTCACTTATGTCCTTCTGGTTGGCGAGACGCCTTTTTCTGAGCTACCCGATGAAGTTCTTCATGGTCTAGTGCCCGATAGCAAAGCCTATGCTGCGCTGATGGATAGATGCGGAGCAGGGCACGAAGAAGAAGGCGAGGAAAGTGATGGCGGAGGGAAGTTGCGTGATGCCGCAGACCTTGTGATGCGATGCATGGAGCCGGAAGTGGGAGATAGACCTAGCGCAGAGGTGCTCTTGGAGCATAGATACCTCAGGGGGAGAGATGGGTGGATTGGTAAAAAGGGGTGGGTCAAAGTTTGAAGTTTTCAGAAGTAACAAGAAGGCAAAAAGTAATATCCCATATGGATCGGGGGACTCTGTCAGTGCGGATTAAGCGCGAGGTATTAACATATGTTTCTATTAGTAGCACTGATATATCTCAATAGTAGCCACAGTCTATGTTTGTGCCATTATATCGCATGAAGTCTATGCATTCACCATCTTCTCCATGAGACCGCATCTGAGGTTTTGACTGAGGCGAGAGCGTCACGGTGGCCGAGGACTATCACTGTCTATTGTTACGTAATGATGAAATGCAGATAAAGAGAACCGGCTATCCCCGGACGGCGATTGCCTGAGCCAATGGAAAGTGGTTCTGGTGCGGCTGTTGTGCCTTTGACGAGAGCGGCATGACGAAATGTATTGACATCTGCTTCTTGGTGCCGCAGCTATCGGCCGCCCCCCTGCTTATCAAGCATGTCTTTATCTCCTCCGGCCCGCGACGTGATGGCACCGCTCAATCTCCAGCCACTCATGTGCCCCGCGCTTCCTCCGCGTCAAGCATATCTGCATCAACCTTCTTACTCGTTAATATTCGCTCCTCTCCTCCCTTGCCATTTTCTCGTTTGCTTCGCATGTTAGCCATACTTCGTTAGATACGACATCATCCGAATTTGGCCTCACGATCTGTCTTGCATTTCATGTTCTATCACGAAGCGGTCAGTACAGTAGCAGAAATTGTACACAAATAATCCATTACAGACCCTTCGTTCCCTTGTCACTTTGTTCACGCGAGCGCCCTCACATCCTTTCATCGCATCTCAAACTCTCATTCTGAAATTACAAGACTGTTATTTTCTCAATACAGCAATTTTCGACAACATGAGTTATTAGGATTCCAATATTATCATATTATCCCATGCCAAGCACAGAGGAAACCCAATACCCCGGCGCAGGGACACTTTATGTGTACTCAGCCTCCCCTCATAGAGGTATAAGCCCCTCAAGAAGCAATAAACGGCGACAGTCACCATCTATGGGGGCTATTGTCCCCAGGAGATGGGAAGACATAGTGAAAGTAAGTGCTCGCATATGTCTGGTCACTCGTGCACATGGAGTGAAAGGCTGTTTTTTATGTGTTGAAGGAAATCTCACGTATATCGGTACACAGACTAAAGAGGAACCTAAGGTGGTGTCTACACCAGATAGTTTGCTCCAAAATGGCATCGCTGGATTCACATATCTACCTTACTCCTCAGAAGGAGTATTAGGCAGAGGGAAGTTTAGCACCGTTTACAAAGTAATCGGGTCTGACGGAAACTTTGTGAGCTTATACCATCATTCCGAATAATACGTACATTGTGATCTACGCACTGATCTCAGCGCTATCAGCATGCTCTCAAACATACCGCTCTGTATCCCCATCATCCATTTATATCTGCGCGACTGCTGCGTGAACCCACTTTGTTGGCCGAATTGCCGCGGCATCCATGTCTTATCGGCGTGGAAGGCTGGGTTCGCACTGAAGGGCATTTCTACCTCGTCGGTGAGCCTTTCTGTTTGACTGTTTACCCCGGCGACAGCTGGTAAATGCTGATCAATGATCCATAGAGCAATATGCCACTAACCATGTTCCACTTCCCACACACCCTCTTCCTGTCACACCATCCAGAGCTGCCTACATTCTCGACCAACTCGTCTCTGGTGTGAGAGATACACTTCACGAAAAGGGACGAGTCTGCCATCGTGATCTCAAGGGCGATAATATACTGGTAGATGTTGATAGCGGAGATATCATCATACTGGGTAAGGGAATATGTACAAGACCTCCCTTCGCACTTTTTTGCTAACAACCTTGCCAGACCTTGGTCTTGCAACTAAGTTTTCTATGAGTCAACCCAAATTGTCGACATGTTGTGGCAGTCCAGCCTTTCATGTACGTACCTCAAGGACATATTTCCGCGAAGCATACTGATCTTTTCCCAGTCTCCAGAGATAGTAATGGCTCTCTCTCGACCACCAGGGGAAATCACTTATTACGGTCCTGAGCTCGATATTTGGTGCATAGCTCTCACTCTCCTTTCGCTACTTTTGCATGTCCGGTTTCCCCTCGGTCCAAAACACACATCTCCCTACATTATGCGAGAACGGGCCATGGATCGTTTGCAAGAGCTCGACGAGCTCTATCCTCGTCACAATCCTTGCAGACCAAGACCATTGTCCCGCTCAGCGCGAATGAAGGGATATGCCGGAGCAAATACTCAGGACACTGACGTGGATTTCGAGAAACATGAGTGGAGAAGAGTACGGAAAGCTATGGATGATTTCTTGGACATTGATGGGGTGAGACGAATGGAAAAGTTCAGAGCTTATGAAATCGGAGATAAAACTCGGAAAAAGGTTGAGAGTTACGAGGCAAAAGAAGTCGAGAAAAAGTTCAAATTGATTAATTTCATCCCTACAGAAGTCAAGTACACTTTACCCATTTTTCTGGAAGGGGAAGAAAAAATCAAGAAGAAGACCGGGGTAATTTCTTTGAGCAATCCCTTGGGCGAAAGTGAACGTCGGGTGAAGAGTTATATAAAATATCTCTTACGCTCAGCGGGCATACTATATCATGTCCTTCCTCAACAGCAGATCTCAAATTCGGCGTTCATGCCTACTCCTCAGCCGCCTGTTTCTTCATCCAGCCAGCCGTTTATTCTCCAGGTTGTGGTTCCACTACTGAATCAACCATCATCTACCGCATCACCTACCTCTCCACCTAGCCCTTCTACTCTGACAGGCTGGTTTCCCTCTATCTTCTCCTTTCGACAGGGACTAAGTACACAATCTGGCGCATCCCCTGCTGGTCGTTCCGTCTCTGTGCCACCAATCAAGAAGTCACACTCGCCTTCACCAATTCTTCTCGGGGATAAGCCTGGATCAAATAGGCGCTATAAGCTGTTGAGATGTTACATCAAGGTAGAGTTTGAAAACATTCAGAGGGCGCCGCTATCTGACAGAGATAAGCGAAGCCGAGCATCTTCGGAGACTTTCACCTCACTTCGAGGCGGCCTAGACCTCACTACTTTACATCAAGTCAGCGTAACCTCCACAAACTCCATCTCGACATCTGCAACATCTGCCCAATCCAACTCAACAGTACACACTCTTCGTCCAGCACATCCACAACGTTCAGCCTCTGCCTGCCACCACCCTCAAGGACGCCCTCACCCTCGACGTGCAGCTTCTTTGATGCCTGCTTCTAAAGACGCCTTGGCTACTCACCGTACAAACGCCGCTGTTGCAGTGATGAATATGGCCGCTCCTCCATCTCCCCTTAGTCGGCACGTGAGCTTAGGCAGCTCATCATCCGACTCTGAAACGCCTGCTAGCAGAATACTCAACCGTCCGCCCAGTCGAGCCTCGTCCATCTCTCGCAAAACAAGTGGTGCTCGCCCTAGCCTTCTTTTGTCCCACGCTCACTCATCATTTACCTTACCAAACCAGTACCCGGCAAGATTATCAAGTCTTGAGTCCAAAATTCACATTCATCTCTCTGATCAGCGAGCATATTTTGCCCTGGTGAAAGCGCTAGACATTAAACATGATGGAGGCTTGGAGATGCACCACGGAGTTGGCGATCCTGCTTTATCACCAATAACCATGCGGCGGCCAAGTCTGGTCCCAAGGGTGGCAGAAGGGGTGGAAATTCCTAACAGTGGATTGGAAGAAGAGCTGGAGTTGGAGCCTGACAGAGGGAGAGCAAGGAGTAAAGATGATGGGTCATCCTTGCTATCCGGCTACAGGAATGGCAACGTACCGGAACCTCTTTCACCGATCAGCACCATCACCAAATTGTCACTGGCCACAACAGTCATCGATGCATTGGCACCTGTCGATATACGTCTGGAGGGCAATGTTAATAGTGGGCATAGGCCGAAAGATCATTTCGAGAAACGCGCGCCAAGAGATACGAGTAGAGGCAAAGGACTTCTGAACGTGCTGTTTGGCAAGTCGGGGGATATAAGAACATCAAGATCTTCCAGTGTGCCGCCATTAGCATTCGGAGAGGTAATGACGCCTCCGTTGTGATAAAAACCGCTGTTTTTATTGTTGTTTCGGGTTTTTTGTTGTTACAGTGTCCGTAGTACGATTGTTAGCATATGTAGAAGGTCTGCAACATTCACATAGATTCTCCATAGGAAAAACAGATGAAAAAGAAAAAGCACTATTTCATATCGCGCCTACATCGCTGAGACACAATATTTCACAACCGAAGAGCGATTTTCTTCCTCACGTCCATCCCGTAGGAGACCTAATACCTAGGCCTCTCATCGTATCTGGGCCTCTCATCTCGCCTTTCGTAACGACTGTCACGTTCGCTACGGTAGTAATAAGGGTCGCTGAGTTAGATGGAGAAAAAACATAGCGTTAAACGCTCGATCGAGATAGAGATGACGACACTGTCAGAGAAATGTTAAACTTACGGAGCACCACCGCTGCTTCGGTAGTAATCATCGTATCTGGGAGTACGAGTCAGAAGGAAATCTACTCGTCAGTGGCTTCCTTTTACTTACCGGTCTCGAGCATAACGATCGTCGTACCTTCGGTCATCGTACCGGTCCCGACGGTCATATCTGTCACGCTCATCGTCTATGGTTCATTAGCTATTATGGTTTCCCAAATATTTCATTAGAATATCACTTACAAGCCCGAGGAGGAGGTCGGTCATAGTATCGAGAGTCATAAGACCTAGGTTGATACGGCCTGTCATAAGAGCTGTGATGAGGTCGGCTATCGGCCTTAACACCATGATATCGTCCAGGAGTGGGGGTACGAGCTCGACCTCGTCGAGCCTAATATGGCCGTCAGTAGTTAGCCGACTTACATAAATGTCTCAAAGTTACGTACATGAGCAACAGTAATGCTCTTGCCTTCGACATTCTGGCCAGAAAGTTGGTCAATTGCAGCCTGAGCCTCCTCTCGAGACTCCATCATGACAAAACCGAAGCCACGGGACTCCTCTGATACTTCGTTAAGAAATGCTAATCCCATGCGTATCATAACTCACGAGAGTGGGGGTCAACCATGATCTGAACCTTGGCAACCTTGCCAATTTGGCTGAACAAATCTTCGAGCTGACGTTCGGTAACGGCGCGAGATAAACCACTGACGTGAAGGTTATTACCTTGGTTGGCAGTGTTAGGCTCGTCACCGCTGCTGATCGATCAGCAATACTACTTGCATCGCAGACATAATACTAAACCTACCGCCCCCTATCAGCCCTCTCAGGGGCCCTGGCAGGACTCCTACTCCTATCCCTTCTTGGGCTCCTGGCATCATCACCTCGAGTTTCACGTCGAGGAGAGCTCTCCCTGGCATAAGCGTCGACAGGAGCGCCATTGGTAGCAGAGGAATCCTTCCAGACTGTCGAACAAGAGTCAGCCGTCAGTCGGGTCGGGTTAGGCGGATATATATGGTTGAAACGTCAGGAAGCGGGAAGTGGCACAATTGCGAGACCGCGGCGAGAGTAGAAACGGATGGTACAGATATCGAGGGCTTATGCTGAGCAGGAAAAAGAAGATAGCGGCCTTGAACAATCATGGCTACCTCATCGTGTATCTATGCGCTAGCCTTCAATCGGCATGTTGCGAGACTGATTTCTCGACAGTCCTCTTCGAGTCTCGGGTCTTCGAGTCTCGTGACAGATCGCATCAAGCCAATATCCTGATTGTGCTGCTGTGATTTTTGCGGACCACTGAGAGAATCGAACACGACGAAGGCGCGAACTACCAAAACTCGACAGGGCGGCAAGCGCGGGAGCGTTGTACGCGGAAATGGGGGTTGGGAAGCGAAAAGCCGCAGGAGAAAGCTGATAATAGACTGGGCTGGGGTTTGGACATACCGTCGTTGGGGTCGGACATTGTGGTTGCGAATATGGAGATTTAACTGACAGAAAGAGAGATGATGGTCAATGGGAAGATTCACGAAAGAGAACAATGGCGGTGACGACCAAAAGATCGGGAATATACGGGAATTCAGCTCGTGGCACTGAGATCGGGACACCGCTAGATTTCTTCGGGCCGGCGGCCAGCGTATAGTGGTGAAAAGCCAATACGTATAATAATATACGTACTAGCGACGGGCGATGATGCCTATGCGAAGTCAGTAGTAATACGTGTATGAAATACAACCACTATCTTATTATAGGGATGATCTCATTAGGGTAGGATCAGAACAACGATATACATAATCAGCAAGCAAATATGCCCAGCAATTCTCCTTACTTGCCCATTCTCTGGGCCTGTATGTGAGTTTGCTTACCAGTTGCGCCGGCATTCTCTGGGTGTGATCTGTGCAGACGCTGACCTTAGAACAACGGCAACAAGCTCTTCCTGGTATTGTTCGCTGCATACCTTCTGTTGGCGACTCGGTAGGAAAACTGACATTATTCTGTTCCATTCTAGATGGATTTCATCTTTCCGAACTCAATTTCCCGGCCCTCTCTTTAACGTGTACCTCGCCATCCAGCTTCTCACTCATTCCCCAATGCCTCTACCTTTCAGAACCACTATACGCTTTCACAACCGCCATATTTACAGTTGGTGGTCTTTTGGGCAGTCTATCAAATCCTTGGATCGTGTCCAAGTATGGATTGAAAGGAGGTATATCTTTGACAGGATGGATTAATCTCTTCGGTGCCAGCGCGATGGCTTTTGCTCCACATTGGGTGATACTGGCTGCGGGAAGGTTAGTGGCTGGTGTGTCCTCAGGACTCGCCATTTCCCTTGTTCCTCCTTATCTTTCAATTATTGCCAAATCGTCGAAGGAATTAGTCCACAGGTCCGGGCAAATTGGGACAATGAACCAAATGGCCATCGTTTTGGGCATCTGTTCCGCCCAGGCCGCAGGATTGCTACTAACGGGTGAGGTAAGGGAATGCGATGTTATTACTATACGTCGCGTGGGCTGAACCATTTAAGCAGAAAGGAGATGTTCCTGGTAGTTGGCGATACGTTGTTTCCATCTCAGGCTTTATATCGGTGCTTCAGATCCTCACCTCTCAAACGATTTCAGTGTCTAGCGAGGAGCACAGCAGGCTTACCCAACCTTCAGCCTCTGATCCAGGATCTCAGTCGCATTCTCAACTACATGATGAGGGTAAGCACACTTCATTTACATTTATATCAGTCAAGTACCTTTAATCAACTTATAGCAGCATCTCCTCTTCTTCCGTCTTCACAGCAAACAGTCCAACTCACTTTGCGTCAGATCCTTTCCAATCCCTCTCTCCGAGGACCATCCCTTTTATGCGCGGCTATAATGGCTCTCCAGCAGCTCTCTGGGGTCAACGCCGTTATGTTTTACTCAACTCCTGTTTTAAGACCACTTTTACCTACGTCGGTAGGAATTGTAGGTATCGGGATTACAATCGTAAACGCAATCATGACGTTGCCTGCCATGTTATTGATGGATGTAAGTGCAATTGATAATGACAGGAAGGAAACCATGAACTAAACGTAAGATAGTGCCTAGGACGTAAAGTTCTCATTCTCGCCTCCATCATCGGCATGGCAGCTACCAGCATATTTCTCGCTATTGGTCTTAATGGCCACCATCAAATAACGAGCGCCATATCTATTATAGCTTTCGTTGCCTCATTCTCCATTGGCCTAGGACCAGTTCCCTTCTTACTGACTTCCGAGCTAGTGCCTCCTCCTGTGAGTGCTGCTGTCTGATTTATCTTAGAGTCACAGCAGCTTATTCAAACCAATAGGCCGTAGCGGCCCTTTCTAGCTTGGCCGTCTCCACCAATTGGGTGACTAACTTCTTCGTGGCTCTTTTCTTCCTACCTCTGAGGGACCTCCTATCTTCCCCAACCGATCCGCGGAGTCCGGAGGCCGGAAGAGAAGGAGAAGGAAGGGTATTTTACGTGTTCACTGCTGTGCTATTGATGGGCGGTATAATGATTGGGAGAAGTTTAAGGACAAACTGATATGTTTTATGGCCTGTGAGGTACTTTAAGATCTATCATATCATGATTGTGGCATGTAGATATGCATACAACATCCATTCTTACACTCTAAAGGCAGTGACCGACTTTCTCACTTCTGCACCCCCTGCCGCCGCAAATCCAGTGCCTTCCTTGCCGAGCGGTATTCTTCCTTCCTCCTCAACTTTAGCCTCACAAACCGAACATCTTCCTTGTGGCTTGACGATGGTGTCTGTACAGATCTGACATATCACATGCCCACATACGAATGGATCTTCCCTGTCCTTCTTCTGCTTCTTTTTTTTTCGTCCATCCTCACTACCCATGTCAGTAGAGACCAGGGGAGAGCGGGATGAAAGAAGGAATGAGGTATTTGCATTGGAGAGTTCTTTGGAACATGAAGGGCAAATAGGTTTAGCTTTGGTGTTGGGCGGATAAGTTAAAATGACGGGGAGAAGAGTTTTGCGGCTAATCAAATGTCAGAATGGATCATCACGGAATGGATTAGGTACATACGATATGGGGTGAGGTTGGGCACCGACGTGACAAAGAGTTTGTAGTTTAATGTCTTTCATCGGTCCCATTTTTGCTTCTGGCGTCAAACTTGGCAACCAAAACGCGGCAAGCTTTGCCTTTCTAGCCTCGGTTTGTTCCTCCTCTAGTACCTTCATAGCCTTCTCTTCTGCTTCCCTCGCCACTTTCTCGACTATGCTTTCGTCAAGCTTGAACTTGCTTCCCACACCACTCTCTCCCTTCTTCTCTGCTTCTTCATTCCTCACGATCCCTCTTCCACCTGTACCCCCGAGGGCCATTCCCTTTTCGAAATCTTGAACAACCCGCTCTCTGGCCTTCGCTTTAGCCTCCTCTCTTTCCATTCTTTCCCTCTCCTCCCACCGTTCCATCTCACGTTTCTGCGCATCTATGCTTGCTTTTTGACTGATCAGGTTTGACAAGCAGCATTCCCGGCAGTAGATATGGCCTTTGGAACAAGCTACTGGATCTGTCACTTGTGAGAGGCAAAGATAACAAGCGTCTAGAGGCTTGAACGAGTCGCCGCCGATCCGTCGAGCGGCCCCGTCTTTACGAAGAAGGGATCGCTCGTAATGAGTGAGGGTAGATTGAGTGGTGTTGTTTTTGGCGTCTATGTCGAATTAGGTGTGTCCTGCATGTATCTTGGGGACTTACGTGATCTCGTCATTTTGGCTCGGAGCTTTGCTGAATTATATAGTTGCGCAATAAGGGGATACAGTTACTGACGAGCGACAGACGAGCAGAACAATAAGTGCAATTATGACAAGGAGCGAAGAAGACAATTATGTTTGTAGTAGTAGTGGATTATGTAATGCCCCAAGAACCATTTTGTATTTGTGTATAGCAAACTTCGCTACAAAAAGGCTGGCCGCGCGTCACATAGAACTAACGAGCCTTTTTGGTGCACTAATAATTAAGTGTTAGAAACCTGGTGGTTCAGTGTGCGATCCGCCGGTGTATCATCTCGGCGGAATTCAACAGCCACAGGAAAGTAATTTAGCTGCAGTTGGGCCATTTCGCAAACGTTGCTATAGCAAGTATACCTACAATTTGACTCGCAGATTACAGAGGGACGTGACATATTATTACACAAGCTACAAACATCCCCTCAAGTGTTCAAACCGACAACAAAAGAGACTTATTTAAGATGTCCGACGACGAGTTTATGATGGATGTTCGTACTTTTCTGCAAGTCCTGTCAAGACCAAGCTAATCAGAAGCTATACAACCAACAGGACATTGCCGATGATGAGGTGAGCATTGGCGCATTGCCTAGCTGATTTGTTGCTGATGTTATTGTCTCGCAGGAATACGACTTTGATTACGATGATGATGACGATGATGCCGAAGAAGATGTCGTCGGTGATGTTGAGAATCAGTACTACAAAGCAAAAGGCAAGTCCATCTAACTAGATGTTGAATCACTGTACCGATATGCTGCGTAGCTTTAAAAGAAGACGACGCACAAGGTGCATTAAAGGCGTTCAGAATAATTGTCGATGACCAACCGGAGAAGGGCGAATGGTAGGTTCACATCTTTTCGAACACTGGAAATCAAAGCTGATTTGGCTATATCGCCCAGGGGATTTAAGGCGTTGAAGCAGATGACAAAAATGAACTATCTTCGGCTGCATGAACCTGAGAAGGCTTTAGAAACCTATCGAGAGCTTCTCGGCTATACTAAAGTTTGTTGAGCTTCGCCCGAACCCCCGCAGAATTAGTCGCTGATGGTTTGCAGAGCAATGTGACCAGGAATTATGCCGAAAAAACTATCAATAATATTCTCGATTACGTGGGTGGAGAAGGAAAGGTCGGTGCTGGTTAAAATATAACCATTGGAAGATAAATTGGTTGACGCAGAAGACAGCACGCCGCAAAAGCTCCGAAAGTGCCCCTAGATACTTTGGAGAAATTCTACGAGGTTACTAGAGTGGCATGTGATGAAGCAAAGAATGAGGTTAGATATATGACCTTGTCATGCGGTGAAATTTGCTTACACGATGGCGGCTTCAGCGATTATCAACCAAGTGTAATTTGAAGCTCGCTAAGCTCTGGTTAGACCGAAAAGAATACACCCGTCTTCACCCCGTTTGTGTTCTTGTGCCATTTGCACACTTAAGGTCAAGCTAATTGAGTACAACTGGCAGATCCTTCAATCACTCCACGCCACATGTGCTCCTGCTGCCAACTCTGTCTCGTCTGATGACCAATCGAAGGGTTCATTATGTGAGGGAGCATTCTTCCAAATATCTTTCCCAGTTGCTGATTTGCTATAAGTGCTTGAAGTCTATGCCATGGAGATTCAAATGTACAGCAACCTGAAGGAGACACGAAAGCTCAAGGTAAATGCTTCGTTAGATGCCTCTCTCGACAAGTTAACTGAAATATTGGTAGGCCATCTACAATGCTGCCATGCAAGTGCGGAACGCCATCCCTCACCCTCGCATCATGGGTGTTATCAAGGAGTGCGGTGGTAAGATGTGGATGCAAGAGAGTAAGTTGCCGACTTTGTGTATCTCCTACGTTCGCTTAACTTGACCTTCAGAGGCATGGGCTAAGGCGTCGGAGGACCTTTTCGAGTCTTTCAGGCAGTACGACGAGTCTGGATCTGCTCAAAGAATACAGGTCCTCAAATATCTCGTGCTCAACACCATGCTTATGGGTAGTGACATCAATCCATTTGACTCTCAAGAAACCAAACCGTCTGTCTCTCTCTTCAGGAAACAGTCTGCTCCCCTAACAAGCATTTTGGCAGATACAAAAACGATCCCCAAATCGTGGCTATGACGAACCTTGTTTCAGCTTATCAAAGGCGAGATGTGCAGGAAGCGGAGAGCATATTGAAAGGTGAGTCTATCTGGCTACAGGCGAGGCGTGCATTAGCTGATTGGCCACTCAAGCTAATCAAGCTACCATCACCAACGACCCGTTCATTGATCACTTTGTCGGTGACCTTTTGACTTCTCTCCGCACGCAATACATTGTCGATATCATCAAACCTTACACTCGTCTTGAACTTGACTCTCTCGCGGACAAACTGAACATTCACAGAAGTGAAGTTGAGGGTCTAGTCGTATCTCTGATTTTGGATGATAAAATTAAAGGCAAGATAGATCAGGTCAATGGCATACTGATGCTTGATCGATTGTGAGCAATCTTCTGTGCGTCGGAAAGGCGTAGGCTAACGACAGATCAGTGGTATGGCTCAGAGGAAACGGTATCAAGCACTGGGCACAATGGCCGTGGAACTTGATATCTTGGCTGGCAAAGTAGAGAGCGAAAAGTTGGGTGTCAAAGATGGTGGAGCGCGCGCGTGGGTCGGCAGTCAGGCCATCTTTGGCTAAGCGCGCGTGGGACGAGACGAGGGATAGGGAGCTGTGAACTCTGGGTTATATTGTAGCAGGTGAAGAAAGGCGCGTTTCGGGCTTGTATGGTGAGAAGATTTTGTACAAACAATTTAGAAGGATGAAAAACAATTTTCTGATCTCTTCTCGGCACCAGGGGTTGCATCATTGCTCATATAATCAAGTAATTACGAGAAATGAAATCAACTAAAATGTAAAAGAAAAGAGTGAAGGGGCATATGAGTCATCATCATGCGAAGGCATTCAATTCAATAAAATAAATGGAAAAAAGGAAAGTTCTTTTTTGGCGCGTCTCTCTGCTCTCCGCCTCCTGCCACAGCAGAAGATTGGTACGATGATCTGCTGAATGATACAACAGTAGATGGTCACATTTGATCTTTTATGCAGCTACGTACTCAGGTCTTCGTGCAGGGAACTCACGACCTTCAGATCCAAGCGTCTTGCGGACTAGCACGATGCGACTTCTTCCCATACAAAAGCTGTATCTCCCCCAATCAAATGACCAAGGTCAGTCACCAAATTTCTGCATGTCGCTGAAACACCCAGAGACAGTTTGCGTCATTCTTCACAGAACTACAAAAGGCTTGCGAATCATTTTTCTCATCATAAGTACACCCCAGTCCAGTCAGCTAGTTTCTACTCCTAAGCTCATACACATGATATAAAAGGCTCCAAGCGGGCCAAAAAATGGTGCCAAAAAGGCAGTAGGATTCTTCCCAATGATAAATACATCTGACCATTGTTATTATTACTAAACGACGAGATACTGTTACCACTTACACTTTGCAATAATGAGCGACCAACACGAGCATCATGTTATCGGCGGATACAAGGCGTAAGTGAACACCTCTTCATCAGTTGAGATTTTTTTCACAAGATGAACCAAGAGGCTGATTGTCGAGACATTTCACAGTACTCTAGCAAACCCCAAGGCAAATCTACATTCACTTGTGATATCTCGGGAAAAGATCTAACTGACGTTCTCGATAGACTTCTGAAGAGGCCAAGGCCCATGCCAAACAAGCAATCGATGAATATGAGAAGAAGCACCACTCCGGTGGTGGTAGTACAGAGCATGACCACAGGGTTGCAGGAGGTTACAAAGCGTCAGAGTTTTTCAAGATGCGCTGCCATTAATGACCAAACTGACAATCTGTCTTAGAGCCTTGCACAATCCCAAAGTCTCGCCGGAGGCCAAACAGCATGCCAAAGAAGTTTTAAAGGAACATGACGTCTGAGCTAAGGGCTTCAAAGGATAGTATTGTGAAGTACAGCATGCACTAGCTTGCAAGGAGGTGCTGTGGAGACAGTATATCAAGAATCGGATCAAATTCTGGGGCCAACATTAGGTAATGATTATCTTTGCCCTGCTTGATGGACAGGTGGTGAATAACATCCACACAACGATATCGGGACATTAAAATAGTTGCGTGGTCTTCCGCTGGAGGGGTTACTTAACCCGTTTGTCATCTGCTTCTCTGTCCTATTGTTATGCAATGTTTGAAAAGTACCAAGATATGGTAATAGCGGGATGAAGGAAGAACACTGTGACTTCAATTCTGCTATGCCAGCTGAAGCCATTCTGCAGTAGAGAGGGGATTTTTTTCCTCCAACACGCCGTAGCGTAACTTTAAATGTGATTGATTAATTTTAGTTGACATACCCATCTTTCCTCTCGGCGAAGGTGGGGAAAGAGGACTGGGAGGAAGGAGCGCGGTTTGGAAGGACGTTGAGTCTGGCAAGATATAAGCTGAAGAAGCATCATAAAATTGACAACACGCACCGAACGAAAAGCCAGGCGGAAAGAGCCCACACAGGGCAAGCAAATACCCCCTTCTCTCGCAGCATCGCACCATATTGTGCCAATCCCTTTGTATTGCGCTTGCCCGCTCTAGAAACCGCCGCAATCGCCACGCACTTGGTTGGTCCCTCTTCCTCCAGCTCCCATCGCCGCGAGTTCGGAAAGCGTCATCATCCTTTGCTAAGATGTCATTGGAGCTTCTTCAAACAAACCACTTGGCAGACGAGTGATGGTTGAACTATATTTCCACTTCCTTGGCCTCTCTCCTCCGTTGGACCCACCGCCATAATCCTTTTCGAGTCCGTATTCCTAGAAGAGGTGAAATGGACCAATTGAGAAGTTGGCAGAAAGATAACATCATCCACAGCGTGCGTGATGTCCAAGCTGAGCTGTGGTACGCGTGTGTAGCCCTTGACACCAGAAAGCTGAAAGATGATGGAATATCCATTGCTGCCATTATGATCCAGGTGCGGCACAATAGCTTCGGTCTCACCGATGGCGACAGAGGTTATCCCCCGAAAGAGGTTATAAAGGCCGAAGCTCTGAGAAACCATGCCGCGAAGAGCTTCTGAGGTATCTCTTTGGAAACAGTATCCACAACTTAGTTGAATTTCATTCCGATTCTGATACCCTTCGAAGATCGTGTCTTCAGAAAGTCAAATAATCAATGGAGGGAAAACTACTGAAATACTAATATGACCTACCCATCATTTTGTCGACATGCTTTTCTTTGGGACGCTGCTCTGTTGCCCTGTGTAGAGCAATAAAATGAGTGTACCACTGCTTTGTCTTAGGGTGCCTGGTATCATAGCTTGCTACAAAGTGTTCCGTCTAAAGACTAACAATTACGTAGCACCAAGTTTTGACAACGGCAGATGTTAGCTGGCAGTTTCGAATCCCTTCAAGTCCAAGCTCTAGATTGAGTCAATCAGTAACTGCATCATCGAGGCGACCTTGATCTATCAAAAAAAAAAAAAAAAAAACCTTACAGATCCTCTTCTCCTGGTTGTCGCAAATGAAAGATCACCATATCTTTCAACGACGCTACTGAACGATTCATCCAACTCGATTTGAGTAAGACTGTGATCCGGCTGCAGCCTTTTTTCTCTCCCTTCCCTCCCTTCTTTCGCGATGTCTCATCCATATTCGATCTGTTTTTCCCGGGGACAGCACTTTTCTTCCCTGCATTGCTTTTTCTCTTCTTCGACATACCAGTGCCGACGAGTATTATCCTGTTATTAACATCTCGCATCAAACCTTCAGAAACCTCGTTTTCATCCTCCTCATCTTCATCTGAACTGCTATCATTGACTGTGGCTTGCAAAGAGGCTGTTAAATCTGGTCCGCCACTGATGGACCTAACATTCCTGACATCGATGTCTTGTTCCTCCAATTCGGGCATGCCGGCCACTTGGGTAGAAGGTGTTCCGCTTTCTCTGGTGGATTCAAGCCCATAACACATGCGACCGGCGAGAAACCCACTGCGCAGACAAGAGACATTGGGGTTATTTGGATGAGCACTGTGTTGCCATGGATTTGAATTAGAAAGTATCCGTAAGGAAGCGATGCTTGCGGTAGAAGGAGCCTGGCTAGTGGATTCTTTCGTTCGAGAATCCTTGGGGCGAATGAAGACATAGTCCCACATGAAATGGAGAAGGACGGCCTCATTGACCACTTCCTGTCTCAGCCAGTCAGCGTCAAAAACGGACGGAAGATCTTCCAGATGTAGAGCTCACCCTGTTTCTATCCGGTTATCGGCGGTCTACTGTTTGAAGTCTTTTTTTCTAATTCCATACTGCGCTGTAGTGGATTTACTGTTGTTCCCTAAAGTACTTTCCGCTTCCGAAACATCTTGAATAACTACAAGGGTTTGTGCTGAAGTGAAGCTACTTCTGGTCATTGAAAAAGGTGTGCACTGCGTTTACTCCCGTAGCCGCTCATGATGAAAAGGATGGGATGGGTTGTTGAGGTTTTCGAGTGGCAAGAATTTTTAGAGCAAAGGGTAGCAAAAAGCTTGAACAGGAATCTTGAGCGCAATTGCTGGAAGTCGTCGAAAGTTGCTGAAAGTTGCTGAGGTTTTCAAGAGATAGATCCGTAAATTGAATAAGAAGTAGTTGAAGCCCTTGATAAGGACTTTAAAGGGTCGATGAGGTAGGTAACAATGTCTTCGAGGTGGCGTTTGTAATGATTGAGCGGGAAGTCCGAGCGGAAAAGTTGTAGAGACCTTGTTCCGCGACAGGTAATATTAGGACTCAAGGAAATATCGAAGATCAACGAGGATTGTTCAATGCTAAAGATTCTTGACAAATCTGCTTTATGGCAATGAAGAAGGGTTCTAGTATGACACAGTGTGGAAATTTATGTATGCGGAAAACAATACGTACGTATGCAGCGAAGCGAAACGATCGATAGACGGCGGACGGCAACAAGAGGGGGGGAAGCAAAATATACATATCATTGCTCTGCATGATTATGTAAACATCCAAGTGTCGGGAAAGCAATTATTATTATTAGTAGACTTGTTGATTGGAAAGAGGCCTAATAATAATGAGAACTAAGTTGCATTTTGTAATATCCAGGAGAAGTCCTGCAGGGAACTGTGAGAAAACTCGCTCGATACTACTCGTAATCAGAAGCACAAGAAAACTCGATAATTTGATTTTGGATCCCCCTTTACTATTATTATGGAGAAAAACTCAAAATTACAGCGGCGCAGGGACTTGGGACTTTCCTGGGACCCGCACCTCGAGAAAACTCCAAGGAAATGAGAGGGGCACATTCGACAGCGTTGGAATTAAATCATGTCCCATAAGAAGGTGCATTCAAAACACGTTCTTTTCAGCGACTTTCAGTTATTAGGGCGAATTCATCATTTTTGAAAGAGTAAACCCTGAGAGTTTAATGAGCTCAAGTTTAAGGCGACGCTCCTGTTTTGAATTCCCTCAATAATTTCAGCGATTTGAAATAGAAATCACCTCCGGAGATGGTGCTCTAAGTAGGCTGGACACAGGCGCCCTCGACGGACATTGGCTGGTCTCCGCCAGGCCCAAACCCCCTTTGAGCACGGTTCGGCGAATTTGGTAACAATTTTCGACCAGCGGATTTTCGTATTTTCTATTGGAAAATGGCCACGACAAACTACATATAGACAGCCAAGAATATGAGTAGCAGTTCATGCCCAGTGACTCGTGAATTTGTAATAATATTAGCGGGTAGATGGCGATCATGATAGATTCAACTTGGTGGTACGACCAATTGAAAGCTAACTTTGGGCGTTGGCCCACCAATTAAGTTATCCGACATGATCCACGGCATGGGACGAATGATTTAGCTAAAAGTTCGTTCTCCGAAAGCATATAGGAAGATCAAGGAAGTGTATAATTCCCAAAGTTCTGTGAATGCATTCATTTGCTATTTATATATTCTTTATATATTCTTTATATATGTTGTCGCACGTTCATTTCTGTCGACCATATAGATAGGTAGAGATAGAGATCGCATCGTGGCCATATCTCGTATCTCGCCGTTAATCAAGCAGCTATGACGTATCAGGATTTATTGCCAACCCCTGAGCACTCAATCTTTCTGCTCCTTTTGTACCTTGGACATGACTTACTTTCAGGGTCAAACCTCAGGATTCGTGCCTTGATTCCTCGTCATTTTTGATTGGAGCAGAGCGCGGCAGCTTTCAACCAATAAGAGCGGCAGGGTGCACCCGACAGTGCGCCTTTCTGCCATGGATGTGGCGGGCATCACGGGAGGTGCCGAAGGGTACAAAAGTGGACGAGGAAAGAGAAAGAGCTTTTTCTGCACTTTCTTTTTCTTTTTCATCATTACAGACCATAAGCGTGAACAGTATATTGACTTGCATACAGTTGGTGAGCTTCGCGTCGTATGTGGTGACCCGAAGAAGCCAATAGGACGTTTGCTGATAAGGATTGATCAATAGATAATTGTAGCGATGAGACTGCCCTGGATCAAGAAAAATGTGGATTTGGAGCCGAAAACTGGGGATGAGCCCCACGACAGCAATTTCATCGAGAAAAAACTCGGCCTGAGCAAGAAGGGAGCGTGAGTCGAAAACAAAAAGCAATCTTGCCATCTATATTAGCTGACCGTTGTTGTTTCATTTCTAGTATTTTTGCCGCTGTGAGTTTCCGTATCCATACGTGCACACCTGGGAATCGCACTGGTACTGATGTTGGAATCACATTCATCAGGGTGCCTCTCTTTTCTCTGACGGGTATGTTGTTCTTCATCGGGAAGCCGCAGCCCAATGCTTACATACCCATAAAGTTACGCCAATGCCTCCATTGGCCCGGCTACTACGATCATCAAAACTTATGTTTATCCTGACTTATTTGAGAGCAGGCCTGTTAACTCACGATTGCTTCCTGCCATTGCATTTGCCGGTATTATTGTTGGTCAATTGAGTTTCGGCTGGATTAGTGACAAGGTCGGGCGAAAGGTAAGCAAAGGAATATCATGCGGCTATTATTACGCCCGGTAGTCCGAGACATGGAGCTAAATGCACTTGACTAGTTTGGTATGCTTCTCTGTACTGGTATTGTGTTTGTGTTCTCAGCTTTGCAGGCGGCTTCCAAGGGCGTTGGTGGTGCCCAAGGAACTATCAATGCTCTCATGTAAGTGAACCTTCCTTTGCTTGTGATCGCACTGATCCGATCTTCGTTTGATGCGCAGTGCCTATCGATTTTTGGTCGGAATTGGTATCGGTATGTCAATACATAGTTCAATGAATCTCGAAGAGTTTTTGATGAATCGGGTGCTATTAGGTGGTGAATATCCCACTGGTTCGGTCGCAGCGGCTGAAAACACTGAGGATCCTGACATCCCTAAGGCCAGTCAACAGCGACTATTTGTTCTTGGTAAGCTTTTATATCTCCGACAATGATTATGGGACGGACTGATCGAACGAACAATGTGAATACAGCCACCAATAGCATGATCGACGCGGCTTTCGTCATCTCCTACTTTGTCTGCCTCGTCCTCTTGTGGATCTTTGGGATGAATCATCTCAACGCCGTATGGCGAATGACTTTGGGTTTAGGTTGCGTACCTCCTCTTTTTTTATTTTATTTCCGACTGAAAATGAAGGAGCCCGAGTCGTATGAAAAGTACTCAATGAAACACACGAGGATCCCGTGAGTCATTCATGTCGGGTAATTGCAACTCATTACAAATATACTAACTCGACTCCCTTTAGATACTGGCTCATCATCAAACGTTACTGGGTTAAGCTTGCCGCGGTCTCGATCACTTGGTTCCTTTATGACTGGATTACTTACCGTATGTATGGATATTTAATACCGCAGTTGATGGCTACTGATGATAGCACAGCCTTCGGTCTCTATGCCACACCAATTACTGATGCTGCTGACCCGAACGGTACTCTCTATACTTCTATCGGTTGGGGTTGTCTGATTAACTTCTTCTACCTGGTTTGTGCTTCCCAAACCATGCTATGACTCAAAACGTGCTGACAATTGCTGCAGCCCGGTACCCTCTTTGGTGCTTTCATCGTTGACTATCTCGGTCCCAAATACTGTATGATCTTCGGTCTGTGCATGCAGGCCATCTTCGGTTTTGTTCTTTCTGGTTGCTACAACTTGTAAATAGCACTTTGCTTGATGATACGTTGCCTGCTGATGTGTCTGATGTGTCCATATAGGCTCACCCAGCCTCACCGCATTGCTGGTTTTGCTATCCTCTACGGATTCTTCTTGTCTTTTGGTGTAAGTCATGAGCAAATGCAAACCGTCAGAAAGAAGGAAACAGCGCTTATTTGGACTCTTCCATGTAACAGGAAGTTGGTCCTGGTAGTAAGTCAAATGCTGAACAGCATGAAGATGCAAGCGCTGACATTATTTTTAAAGACAACCTTGGTCTCCTTGCGAGCAAGGCTATTGGACCTACAGCCGCCCGAGGACAACTGTATGGTATCGCTGCTGCTGTCGTGAGTGTCAACACTGTGCTATTTAGTAAGTGATAATGGTAATACTAAGCACTCTACAGGGCAAGGTTGGCGCTTTCATCGGTACTTACACTTTCCCCCAGATTCAAGCGAGTTTTGGTAAGCATGGACAATACGCTGAAGACACTGGTGTCTTCTACCTTGGCTCTGCTTTGGCACTCGTCTCGGCTTTGATCACCTTGATCTTCATTCCCAACATCCAACCTGATGCTATGCACGATGAAGACATCGCGTTCAGGGAATACCTTGAGGCGAACGGGTTTGATACCTCCAAGTGGGTAATTTCCGCACTGTGTTGGGATCAATAGCTGATATTCTTCGCAGGATGGGTCTTAAAGACAGTGCCTCCGACGTCGAGGTCGGTGACGGTAGCGGCGACGAGAAGAACAATAAAATCTCCAATGAAAGGATTGAGACTCATGCCCTTGCCATTTAATTCCCGTTCTCCCATATATTCAGCTTTTACAGGCTGCTTCCCCCTCCCGTTGATTTTATAATGCCGCTCAACCCGGCTAATCTTCCGGTTATTTAAGGGTTAGGTCAATCAGATGCTGCAATGGTATGCTAGTATATAAGTATCCATCCTTTATATGCATCTTAACCCTTTTGCATTCCTTTTAATAGTGTTATAGTGTTATATCTAATAGAATCCTACGGTATGCAAAAGCGTGTGAGGGTGCTTGTCACCGTGAGCGTTGAGGATAGCATCAATATCAGAATCAAGGTCGTCTGAAGCTTCAATCTGCGGCACGATCAGACTCAAACTTCCATTAATGTGGGGAGACAGCAAACCTACGGCTCTGGCAAGCTCCAATATGGATTGGCCGGCAATATGAGCTTCTTCGGGGTTATCTTTGATCTCAATGTTGATGATGTGGATCGGGCGGTTATACTCTCCACTTCTTGTCAAGAGATCTAAAGCGTAGTCAGTAATGTTGCGCTGAAACTTCCATTACAGCCATACCATCACAAACAGCGTCGTAACACCTTTCTTCACATGTAATGACAACGTCTGCCAGTACACTCTTCAGCTCTTGCCACTTTTCAGGCGCTTTTTTGACTTTTCTGTTCCTATCCAGCATAGGCAGGATACCATTACGAGTATATAACTGAGGGTCCTGAGACTCGAGATCTCTGTATATGTCATCGTACGGGGTACCAAAGCGATAGACGTTGGGCTTGTCGATGGCCGGACCCGGCAAACGGACAGCAGAACCTGTTCCGGCGGAGACGACTCGGAAGGAATTTTTGCTGTGATACATAAATCGCTGTCCATCGTAGACATCAACGGGCATAATTACTCACTTCAGGACATAGTGTGCTTCCATGGATCGATTCTGTGATCGTTGGTCAGAAAGGACAAATGAGAAAATACAATGCTCACGTTATTACTCGCACAAACCACACAAAATAACGGTCTTCTTCTTCCTTGTGGCACATCCTTGTCCACAAATCCATTTGCTGGTTCCGAAATAACACCTGAAGGCATGGCACCAGGAAGTGAAGACGTAGGGCCGCTTGGAGGCGTATAGAATTGCTGGTGACTCTGTTGCGACGGTAAAGGTATTGTGGGCGCAGAGATAGGTGGGGTGCCATAATTGGGTAAAGAAGGAGGGGTGTGCCCCGAAGGTGGGGTTGGAGTATTGTAATTCCCTTGAGAACCCGATAATCTAGATCTGGGATCTTGAGAAGGCCTCATGCGGGGGTCTGGAGGGCCACTGGGAGGATAGTTTGGCATGTTGCTGGGTGGAAAGGCTCTTTGTTCGCCAGGTAAAGCACCATATGGCGGTTGCGGCGGAGGAGCACTTCTGTATCCTTGCGGGGTACTATGCGCGCCATTATGGCCCTGGTATTGCCGTGCATCAGGATATGATCCTCCATACGAGTTTGGAGGAGCATTATAGGCAGCTGGGTTGGGAGGCAATGAGGATGACGGCGGTGGGGGACGCTGGTTGTGGCGACGGCGGGGGTCCATGGCTGGCTGGACAGATTGGCTAGCGGATGTTGTTTTGCGGGCGAACGAGATGAGGAATAGGCAAGCACGGTGATACGTCCCATAGATCAACTGAAGAAAACTCGCAGGGGAAACGTTTAAAACGAGATAAAACTATCTAATTACAACCCCATTACAAAATATGATGATGTCACGGCCGCCCGGTTTCTTTACTACAAAACTTTCTAATGGGCCTTTGATGCCGTCGCAAATTGTCTGTGCGTCTTCCGCAGAAGCTCTTTTTACGTACACAACTTCTTTCTCAACAACACCAGCTTAGCATACACTGCACATTTCACTGGGAGCGAGGGAAATCCGCACACCACCGCCTACGCTCAGCCCCAATGGCCACCTACATCCCTCACCATCTTGTCCACGCGCATCTCCCCGCTCCGCCATCCATCCCAGCATCTATCCCAGAGCTCCGCGTCCCTGCAAATGAGCCCATCCCAATCCCAGACGAGGCCTATGAGGAACCCTTGCATCCTGACCATGCCGTCTCCCTCGTGCATGATACGGCGAACAACATCCTTGCCAGGAATATCTTCAACGGCTACGTTTTGGAACTTCGACCATTCGGACCTACAATCGCCAAACAGCGTCAAAATATCGAGACGGGGTCAGAGATTGTCAGAATTTTCTTTCCAGAGCCTTTGAGAGCTCTTTCACCTGGAGCCATACGGTTTTCCAACGAAGAGGACCGTCTTTTCATCATAGTCATTTCCCAAGCGAATGTCGTTTATCGGTTGAACTTCCCGTTAGGAACCTTCAGGCAAGGGACTGAAGACAGGTTCATATTCATGACCCAGGGCGAAGAATGGTTGGAGGATTGGGAAGTGCCAGAACATTTGATCGGTGCATGTGGAGGTGTTGGCGCAACGACAGTCCTGAACGGAGATACCGTTGTATTAGGGGGAGGCGACGGTGGTATCGTCATAGTGACAAGGTCAGGGAACTATTCTCCAGGTGCGTTTTCAGAGTTTGACCTATGGATCCAAACCCCGGCTGACAAACATTATTAGACTCTGGGTACTGGGAAGCCACGCATTATCGAGCATCCTCAAAATTTCGACTCCCATCACTATTTTCTCGCTCCGCCAACTCTGCTGAACAAATTGTCTCCTTCTCGGAATTCGTGAAGGAAGGTCACGTCAGGATTATCTACACCCTTTCCCGCGATCGGAAACTAAGGGCATGGAATGCGGAGACAGGGACATGTCTGAGGACTATTGACGTTCGATCTTCGTCACAGGCGGTCGCCCTGCGAGGATCAGATAATTCAGCCTTCAACAGCGAAGATGGTTCAGTCAACATGATCAGAGTTGTCCACCACCCCTTTGCTTCCTCACGCTACTCACACCTCGTTGTCACATTCTTCTCTACTCAACACAGCGCGTCCTCCGCTGGTTCATTTGTGGTATTCCGCGCTTCAACAAATAGTTATGGAATCAGCGATCTATCCCTTGCCGGAGAAAAACCGTGTTCTCCCGCATCTGCTGGCTCAGAATTACGAGGCTTAGAAGTTCTGGCCCCTGTTAAGCTTCACGGCGTAGACAGCGGATGGAGACTATGGACTGTATGGGATAGAGATGGCACTCCCGTTTGTGAGGTTATCACGATAGATGATGTTTTCCAATTCTCTACTTACATTGAGACGAACGACCCACCCCTTCTCAGCGACTGGCAGGTCGTTGTAGCTCCTTATAATATTGAGCGATTCGATGCGACCTATTTTGACAACCTTCTTCCACCCACCCCTCCCAATCCTGCCGAGCCCGAAGACAATGGTGATATCCCTGCCACATTTATCCAGCATCTTTTTCACCCTGGCCGATTCTCGACGTTGACCCTCCAAACTGCTCTGGAAGATTACACTTATCAACTTAGTCGAAAGAGTAACCGAGCTCAAATTTTGGGTCCCATCTCATCACTCTCGAAACGCTTTGGCGCCATTGTTGGCAACCAACTTGAGATTGAAGTGAGCCCCGATACGGGTGCTCCCGTTGTTGATGTCTATCGCAAACAGCTCAAACTTGAATGGCTTGGTATATGGGCCAGTGTTCGAGACCTTGACAGACAATCACGATGGCCAGTGTCCACCTCTACAATCGGTCAGAGTCTCTTTGTGTTGACCCGCGAAGGTGTTTCTATCCCGGTCCCTGAAGAAGCTGCCGGTGTCGTTGACCGCCTTGGCAAATCTGAGATTGAGGCGAACGAGTTTCTCAACTTGCCGGAAGGAGCCTTGCGCCGTGTTTACCCATCATTAGGGTGGTCCGATGCGAGGATTGCGGCGTTGAGCGTCGCTATGTCCGGCGAGTATATAGCGGGCTTGTTGAAGTCCCGAGAAGCTCAAAACGACGAAAACGATGTGCCTTCAACGGGATCATTATTGGATGTCCTGATTCGTAACATCAATGACACGCTTTCCGCCGGTCTGCAAGGCCCGCCCGAGTTGGTCGCCGGTTCACTCTGGGATGATTTCCTGGACCCTGTTCTGACGGAAGAAGAGAGAATGAATATTCGTCGCATCCTCTCTGAAACATCATCCGTCAATCGGGGTCTCGTCCAATGCGTTGAAATCCTAGAAGACTCTTCATTCGCCCTCCACAGTTCAGAGCCAAATAGCGAGCCTTCCTCTAACTTTTCCGGTCTTGGCAATGCTCTTCTCTCATCCACTCTATCCCAAATTATCGAATCCCGTTACGCCCTTGCTCAAAATGTCCTTTTCACATCCCTTTTCTATCTGGGCGATGGTTTTGACCCATTGGATGACAGCGAAAAATCAGAAGAGCTCATTGAAATTTTGACTCGTGTAATGGTGGCTTATCACCGTTACAGGGTCCTGAAATGGGTTGCTGGGCAAACTGGAGAAGAAGCTGGAGAGAGGAAACAGGCCGCCAAGACCCAGAAAGCGAGCAGATCAAAGAGAAAGCTGGGCGATGATGGTCTAATAGACGTATCAGGGGGTTCGAGGATTAAGGAAATGGACGATAATGAGCACGACACGGATGGGTTCACGACAGAATACTCCCTTCTACATTGTCTTGCCGCGCGATCACTTGCGCCAGAAGTTTCTGCTTCGGATATGGCTCTCAATGTTTTTCTTCAAGCCGCTATAGACGTTTTGGACCAGATCCACCTTCTATCCAGTAATCAAGTTGATATTGCCGCCCAGTCCCCGGACGTTGTATTTGGTAACAAGATTTTTATCGATGGCCACCCTCTTCTGGCGGGCGCATATTCTGATTTGTACCCTCTGTCTTCCGGTATCGCTTACCTCAAGGGAAGAGCTTACCTCGAGGCTGGCGTACTGGAAGGTGCCATGCAATATTTAGAGAAGGCTGCTGCTGGGTGTAAAGATGGGTCTCTGGCCCCAATCTTACCATCTACCTCTGGACCCAACGGCCTCAGCTCGTACTATAGCGAAGTTTGTGACGCCTTCAAAGCTCACGGCATACCCAGAGCTGCTGCGAGGTTTGGTCAACTGGCAATCGATACCGCCATCAGAGGTGCTCCGCCAACCAAGGATCTGTGGACTAAGGTGTTCATGGCACACTTGGAACTGAGTTTGTACGAGGAGGCATACGTTGTACTTACAAGTTCGCCCTTTATGGACATGTAAGTGATCATATCTGAGAACAAACGGCCTTGTACTGATTGCTATTGATAGGAAACGGGACTTCCTTGGTCATCTCATTTCTGAAATGTGCGAAAAGAACGAAGTCGGTCGACTGAACTCTTTAGGTTTTATTGGTTTCCAAAGAGATGTCGAAGAACTTTTGCGTTTCAAGGCGAGAAATTCAGATCCTCTTCGAAGACCCAACTATTATAAAGTGCTGTACTCATGGCATGTCACAAGAGGAGACTACAGAAGCGGTCAGTTAAGCAAAAGACTGTAAAGCATAGCAACTGATCAACTTTGATAGCTGGCGAAGTCATGTATCTCCAGGGACGCCGTTTTGCCGAAGGAAGCAGTTCAAAATATCCAACCTTCGAGCTTTCTGCCATGCAAGCACGGAGCTATCTTGCCGCCATCAATGCTTTATCCCTAGTTGAAAAGCGTAATGCCTGGTTTTCTGTTCCTGGCGCGCCCGCAAAGTCTCTCAAGGTAAATCATTTGCCTTCGCATAGTACAACATGTACTTATTTGAACATAGATCGTAAAGAGACGGAAAATGTCATCTTATATACCCGAAGAAGAGTTTACAAAGGGCAAATCCCCGGTCGATATCATAACGTTAGAGGATATCCAAATGGAATACACTGTTGTTTTGTCACAACTGAGAATATCGAGTCACATTCCGGACATGTATGACCACGGTTAGTACTGTTTTGCTTCAATCGACTTAGTGATACTGAGGTAGATGTAGGTGTTGCGGTATCTCCACAGGAAATTGTTGGCCTTTTTGTTCAACGAGGGATGTACGACATCGCCCAGTCTGCAGCGTCTTCATTGAAAGTGGACATGTCTGGTCTCTTCCAGAGTCTCGCCTCGCGATGTGTGGAGCTTTCCAGATTACAAGAACATGCTGGGTAAGTAGTTGATTAACATACTAGACTACCCAGCTTTTGTTGACACGTCAATAGTGACATCTCCGCCGCTGCTTTCCTCCAAACGTCCCCCATCACTTCCCGTCTACAAGGCCCTCCAGCGACTTTAGCTTTGCATTATCTCCGAGTTGCGCTTCAACGACACGACTCCTCCCAAACCAACTGGAGATACAGGGAAGCTGTGGCCGATACCTTCTTTGAGCTGAACAAGGACAAGAGACAGGGGTGGAGCATGCCTGCTTGGCTGGTACAGTGGGAGATGGAAAGAAGCGCTGAAGGGTGGATAGGAAGAGCACTCAGATGGGGATGGGTCTCTGAAGCATTGGATTGGTCTATAGAGAACCTACGACAGGTAATAGTGCCTACATAATCTCCACAAAACGCCCGCTGACGCCTAATATCGCAGGCCACACCTCCGGAGCTTTTGCCCAAAGAAAAATCTAATGCTGTTTATGTTCCGTATAATCTTTTCGACAGAGTGCTCGCGGCAGCCCGACAAAACGATGAAATTGAGGAGCCATTAGTACAGCAAAAGGCAAAGATTCTCAGGGAGGAAGTGTCCAGAAGGCTGAAAACATTGGAGTCCTTACGCGCGTGGACATGAAGTAGACAACAGATGACATGGATAATAATTGTTCATTCAGATGTGAAGTCACGAAGAGCAATGATCTTTGCGTCAAAACTAATAAGCAACTACAGATATTGAAGAGTGCGAAAGTGACAATGAAGAATGTCGTTCGGAAACCTCAAGCCAGGAATTTTCGTTGCTACTGTAAAAACTGATTCCAAAGCTTGTCGGGGTGTGTCGAGAAGTGCCCGACTGCGTGCTGAAGCTGCTACCCCAAGACCCTAGCCGCCGAAAGCTGCGGAATGAGATCAGTGGCTTGATCCGCTATGGAGGATGATGTGATGCAAGTGGTGGTCGTCATTATACAGCCCTTTGCCTAAAATGCCTAAACGATGGGAGAAGGAGATGAGATCGAGATGAGATGAGATGAAATGGCGGTTCCCTGTCAACAATTGCTGAGGATATTTTGTTCACAAGTCATAGGTGCTATCAGCAACCTATGTCAGCCGCGGAAAAGGTTAGTTGTTGATCATATTCCTTTACATCAAAGTACTTGCTATACAATGGTTGCCGACATCCTTTGATAGTCCCACGCAAACGACTGTGACTGCATCTCACCTTTTGTATATCCATGTCAGTATTTGGGCAATGGATGGACTTATTTGTTTACAATCCAACAGCTAGGTTAGAAGCCCGCTCTTTTTAATCCGCTGTTTGAAGGGGAAAGGACAAATGATTGTTCGCGGTCTATTGGTTGATGCTGCATTGTTACGGGATACATAATGGATTGCCAGTTAAAGAGTGTTGTCACATATTATGGTTACACTTTCTTGTTACCCTTCTCATCAGACACACCTGCTTGTTGAAGGGCTTGAGAAACGAGCTTAGCCAGGGAAGGGCTGACTTGTTCAACCTGTTGGATAAGGTCCTTGGGTTCACCAGGAATGAACTTTGCCGCAGTCTTCAGTTTGCCCTCAACCTGCTTGGCCTGAGCATTTCTGTTAGTATTGCTCCATTCCGACGGCAAGCAGCTGAAAGAGCTTACCAATGCATCTGCATCCAGCTTGCCGTCCTCAACCTTGCTCTTCAACCAAGCCTCAGTAGTGTCGGCAGGCAAGCCGGCCTTCTTTGCAACATCCTTAAGCTGCTTTATAAGAGAGTCGACGTCGGCAGGGGCAGCTATGAAATGTGAAGTTGTTAAAAATGGTACTCGTGAGGGGCTTCAACAATAAGACAAACCTTCTTTGAGACCGCTGAGCAAAGCGTCGGCTTGACCCTTTCCATCTTTCTTGGCTTGCTCGACCTTTTGCCACACCTTATTCGCCGCTTGCTCGAACTGTTTAAGTTGGTCATCACCAATAGACTTCGCTTTCTTGACCAAATTCTCAATGTCGGCCTTATCTGGTATTCGCCCGATCATCATCTAGATTACCTGTTAATTGTGCAACATGCAGAAAAGGGAAAGGGAAAACTCACGTCGACAACCTTTTGGCTACCCTCTGGCAGCTCACCCTTCAAGTCCTGAGCCAGACCTTTCCAGTCAACTTTGTCAACGTTCCCCTTAGCCTCGTCGACCTTCTTCTGCACCTTCTCGACAATGCGCTTGATGTCGTCGCCGCCGGCTCTCTTTAATTCCTCAAGGACTTCTTTCAAATCTTTATCCTTTAAAGAAGAGAGGAAGCCATTGATGCCACCTTCCTGCTTAGAAAGGTGAGAGTAGAGGGCGAAAGCACCAGGGGGAAGCATAGACTTGGCGTAGCCTGCAAGATCACCCTACGCCCATGGTCAGCTTTTACTACTTGTTAGCTGGATAACATCAGGAGCTCACCAAACTAGAAGCATTGTCTTTCATGGAGTTGATCGACTGGTGGGTAATAGCAGCAACGTCTCGGACAGGCTTCATATAGTAGTAGCCTCCCGCACCAAGACCAACGATGGCTGCGAGGACCAAGAACATTGGGCCGTTGCTACCACCGTTCCCTCCTGAAGGTTGTGAAGGGGGAGGTACATCAGTGGCATAAGTACGTCGTATAGATCGGAGGCCGTTGTATTGGGGCCGAGAAGGTCTGATGGCAATCTTGGGTCGCTTGCTACCCTGTTAGTTCTACTCCAACGACGTGGTTGAGTGGAGTAACTTACAATGACCGCACGAGCAGGGGTAGCTGTGGAAGCTAGACGGATAGAAGTCTGACGGAACATAACGGTGGTTGTTGTCGTGTGTTGAGTGGGCAAAAAGTGTTGAGAATGAAGGGTGCAAAGGACTGTGACTGCCCTTATATAGCGTGGCATAAGGCGATACTTCCCATTATTTGTCGTCTCTACGTATTATCTGCGAAGACATAACCGTTATGCAATCTCATGACCTCCACCCTGCCTTGACGTCATATGTCTCCTAGATCGGGCCATAACTTGTGTGCCTGAATTCCAGTGACGACCTGTACTGTCATCAGATAATTTATCGTTTATGCTCCCTGCATGGTGCCTCGCTGCGTGTTGCGTCCCGGCCCTGCTGCTTGCAGTGTTGTCGGTGACCGTCACCATCTGTGATGATGTAGATCATCAGCCGCATCGGCACGGCCATCGTACCGCAGCAACAACCGTCTACTTACTAGCGGTGACTACTGTTACAGCAGCTGCTGTTGCTTATGGCTAAAGGCTCTGCAATGTGCGGTCTGAGGTCTGCGGTTAGCTGTGTACACAAGTACAACAATCTCCTACTCCTCCTTCTCTATATCATTATTGTGGCCTCATTTAGTAGGCGAGCGCAGTATAGGACGTCGCGAAATGGTGAATCATTGTACTGGAACTGGCACTATTTGTTATGGGGGAATCGCCTCGCAGTGGTACGTAATAAAAGCATTAATGTTTCCTCATGTCGCATGTTATCGCAGGTAACTCTCGCTAGAGTCAATACTGATACAGTAAGAATGCTAAGATTGAGGCTCATGATAAGGGAAAAAAAATAAAAATAAAAATAAAAATACATGTACTAGCAAATAGAAGAAGAGGAGGAGGTAAAGGAGAACAACAGATGATGCTATTGATAATGGGACAATGTTTTGTTCTGTGTGGTTTTTTTTTTTCCTGCCCGAATACGAACCGTTCAATACATCGTATCAGTCATCATGACCAACGATAATAACGCTAGGCCGTCCAACGGCATCATCTATTACAATCCACTTAGTCTCTTTGATCTTCCAACTAACCCTTCGAGTTTCTTTTCAAATCTCTTCTCCCTTTTTTTCCATTCTCTGTATTGTAACTCAGGCGCATTCTTTCTACTTCTCCACCCCTCTTTTCCGCCAAGGTTCGAAATGTCTACAATCTTTGCGCTTGCTTGAAATTTAGCCATTTGATGGAGAAGAATGCGCGATTCAACCCCAATGATGTGCTTCGTCATTGGTAAAGATCGGACAGGAGAGTGCGTAGGTGTAGTCGGTAGCGATGATTCTGAGCTAGAAGGAGAAGTGGGGCCATTGGAGGAGACAAGCTCAGGCATTTGGGGCTCAGAGCGGTATCGCAAGGCAGATAAAGAGTGGATGTCGTTGTAGAGCTCCCTAGATTTGAGCAGGGCATTTTCGGAGCGCAAGAAGCGAACAGCGCTCTTGAGGCTCTCAACCTGTTCAGCCAGCTGGGATGATTCAAGGGTCGCACCACTGCCTATAATTATTGGTTCTCCTCCAAATCCAGGTGTTGCAGATACATGGTTTCCTAGGGGAATTCATCAGCGCCAAATCAGGGAATGGGGCAGAAATGATCTCACCTTGTTTGTCCGTGCTTTGTCCTTGCCCCTTTCGAAGCCTGGCGTTCTCAACCTCCAATGCATCCTGCTCAGCCTGCAACTGCTCAATGGCATCTTCATAAACTTTCTCCTGCTTCCTCGCCTTGGCAACATCATTTTCCAGCTCGATAATGATGTCGGCCTGGATAAATGGTCAGATAGTTTGTCTTTTAGCAACGACACTGTGGATACTCACCTGTTTGCGCGAAGCCTCCAGTCTTCTTTCTAAGGTTTCCACTTTGACTCCAGATTCTTGCAGATTTTGATCCTGGTGTGTACATCAACAATTGCATAAGCTCCGTATAAACCGAGATATCGGAACTTACCCTTATTTTGATTTCTCTGAGCATATCCTTAACCTCTTCGGTAAGCTTTACCACTTGCTTCTCAACTTCAGCATTGTGTGACGCGGCTTCTTTAATAGAAGCAACCCTTCCGAGCCAAGGAGGCGTTGATTCCACTGATGAGTTTGTCAGATCAATGTGACTCATCGCCCAGGAGACTCACAAGAGACTATCCTTCCGTCCTTTGCAGCTTCTTTAATCTTCGGTAACGTCCCACTCAGATCTTCCCCGAGTTTTGAGACAAACATAGCAATCAGTTCCCACGGATGCACTTTTGAACCGGCAGAAGCAGATTGGGCGGTGACATCGTGTAGGAATGATTCTATGTCGGATAAGCGAAGAGGCTCTTTGGTATTTCGTAGAGTAGAAACGTGCTGGCCGATCCTTTGTGCAAGCTGATACAAGGTCAAACAACTTGTCAACGTGCAAAATTGTGATGGCGTACCTGTACAGCAAGATCTACAGCATTAGAAACAGATGTGGTCAAATCGCGAAGCATCAATTCGACTTCAGGCTGAAAGGCCGAAGAAGTCTGAACGATCTCCTTGATTTGCAACACCATTTTGCTGAAGATACGCCTCCTCAGTTTTCATTTCCTTGATGTAACCGCACGGCTTACCTAGATGGAATTTTGACGTTCCTCACAAGGTCCAGTATCCTCTGAATAGGTTCATAGACTCCTCCTTCAAGGGACGAATCTCCCACTTCAACCTCAATGTCTTTGTTGCCCATCAGCAGTGCCTATTCTCATGTTATGAAATATGACGAACCTTCCTCGGAGGCCAATCCCGCAATAGCCTGTCTGGCAAATCCAACGGCAGCGGCGAAATTATCGAGGTCACAGTCAAATAAATGGGCCAAACCTAGCTGCTGCTCGCCAGCATCGAGGACCGGATGGTTGAAAGAGGTTTCAGCAAAATGATCGAATTGAGCTATCAAACTGAATCGATACATGAGCTGCCAAATCTTGTTGGCTATTGTCAGGTGTAAACTCACCTTCCAAGGTCCCTGGCGCAATCCCCTTCGTTAAACTCATTACCCTTTAACCCGTTCAGCCATATATCGATCCTAGATTCGATGCCCCCTACTTCACCAATAAACTTGCCATAACCCATCCACTCCTCAGTTGTGCCCCGGCGCATTATGGCGGCGAACCGCCTATTGAGGGTCGAGAAGTGGTATAGTTTACCTATGAGCTCGCAAATACCAACGAGGGCCTCAGACGACGCTGAATTCAAACTTGCTGGAAGACCGTGAATTTGAGAGACGACGTTGATCAATAGATCCACCTTGGCGGCAACGCGATTGAAAAACAAGAACATAGTAGTTGAATCTTCTTCTGTCTTATGGTAAGCCTCTGGTAGATAGGCTTGAACGATACGCAGGTGCTCGGCAAGTTGACATGCTTCCAACTTCTTGAGTTCCAAGTCAATGGTCTTCGATTGTGCCTTAGCTGCAGTTGATTGGAGTTTGAGATTGAGGTTCATGAGAGCCTGGGATTCTTTGGATGTGCTGGCGGTATTAGATTCTCGAGTAATCTGTTGTAGACGGATAGTTTCAAGTTCGCTGCACGAACGTCAAAAGATGAGCAAGGGGGATATTAAGGACACATACCTTTGTAAGCTTGCAACAAGGTCTCTAAACTGATTGATTGTAGTCTCCATATCCAGAACAAGCGCATCCAATTCTCCTGATCTCACCCTTTCCTGCCGTAATTGGGCGGTCAACGCTTCAATCTCCTCATTCAACTGCTTTTCAGCTTCTATATGACCCTCCTCAAGTTCATCGTTCAAGTCTTTTATAGCCTCCAGATCTTCTATCGTTAGACGCATCTCCTCAATACGCTCGCCCATTTGAAGATTGCGATCAGTAAGCTGCTCGAGCATGTCTTCGGCGCCAAGGGCATCATCAAGCTGTTGCTTCAGGTCCTCAACTTGGGATTCGGCGTTGGCAAGTTTTGCCTCAGCGAATTCAAGTTGATTGATAAGGTCCTCCTGAGAGGTGAGCGCTTTCTCAAGCTCGGCGATTTTGACCTTATGATCCCTTTCCGCCTCAGCAGAAACGTCACGTAATCTTTTCCGGGTCAGTCCTGATGATATGCATCGTTGATAAACAAAATCACTCACCTAATAAGAGCCTCCTTCAATCGCTCGTTATGCTTTTCAAGCTGCACAAAGGCTAGACTCGTTCGCTCTCCCACTATACCACCCACCGGTTTTTCATATTCCGCTGCAATGCTATAAGCAGTTGATCGTCGTCAGAATTAACGCTGAACGATACTGACCGTTTTCTTCTTTTAAGAGAGCGACTTCCATCTCAAGTTCTGCCACCTTTTCGCCCAATTTTACGATGTCCGCTTCGGCAGCCTCAGCTTTCTCTTCAGCCACTTCCCTATCCAAAGCCGCCATTTCGAGTTGATCAAGGGCTTCAGCTGCTCGAGTCTCAAGGATGGAATTTTCGGATTGAAGATCGCGTGCCTGACGTTGGGCCTTGAGGAGAGATGATTGAATTTCTTGGAATTTAGCTAAAGCGATGTTCAGCCCTATCGTCAACAAGTTAAACAGCCAGACGTACCTTGCAAGCGCACACGAGCTGCTTTCAAAGAGTCTGCCTCGCCAACTCGGGTCTCCAAATCTCGAATTTTTTCTTGATCTTCATGTTTCTTGTTTTCCAGTATTCGAATCTTGATACGAAGTTCTTCTAGCTCTCGTTTTTGAGCCAATGAAGAATGTTCCTCGTCGGGTGAGGGTGGTTTTGACAATAATTGCGGTTGCGTACTGGCCTGTTCAAGGGTTGCCGGATCCGGAGGAGTTACGAAAGCAGATGATATGGATCGCGTTCGGCTTTGTTGAGAAATGCTTGGCGTTGGGGAGACAGCTCGTCGCGTTGGCGAGGAAATCCTTCCTGGAGGAGCGGAGACTATTGACTGTGAGGCCGCATGCTCTATCTCTTTCGTGGCAGTCGTCAGAGCTCGCGCATCCAATACTGACGGCGGTCGTTTAAAGATTCCTTGCGATGGTCTTGAAGATGAAGAACTCGAAGGTCGCCTTGCCATTGGAGCTGTGGAGGGCACGACAGCTTCTGCTGATGAGGAACTTGACACAACTCGCGATGTCTGAGAAGGGGTAAATGGTGCTGTCGAGCGCGTGGTTGGTTGTTTTTGTGGTGAAGACGCCCGAGCCGACGAGGCGGATGCTAACCGGTGTGCTGAAGGCGTAGCATGGGGTCTTGTTGATTGTGGACGCGGCTTGAAGGATGTAAGTACATGCCTATAATGTTTAACGTGCGAGTGCCTACTGTTTCTGTGGGTTTTGGTGCCTCTAATATCCTGACTTGACTTGGCCGCACAAACACACCATGATTCGGCTTACATTCAAAGTATCTCTCTCCCTTTACTGAACCATCGTTTTTGCCTCCTGGTTCAAATCTTGGTCGCTTGAGCTCAGAGATCCATATACTAACAAGTTTTACTCACAGCTCGACACCGACCCACTTGCCAGCAGCAAATCCAGGATTCGCGCCAGTCCAACGCACGTAGCCTATGCCCGCTGAGACTTGAACTTTGGCATCTATGGGCACTTCTTGGGATGTCATATCGGGAGCATTGCTTGCCGGAATTAGAGCGTTAGGGGATGGTGGGTGTGGTGGCTCTGTGTAAATTACCTGTTGATGTTGTTGAAGGGGCCATAACCAACGCGTGCACGCGCCTTTGAAGTAGGAACGAGGAAAGGAAAGACCGGCACGCGAAAGCCACGTTGGGCGGGGAGAGCCGCTTCCCGGTGCGAATACACCGAGCGAGGGATGTTGCGATGTGCCTGTCTGTGTTGTTTAACCGCCGCCATGATCGATCATTACTCTACTCGCTACCCTTTGCCCAAAGCCGCGTATTAGTGATATCAACTATTGAAATCATCCCTCCGACGCCGAACCAAGGGGTGAATCACTATCCACATCTGGTCTATTCTTTCTGCCGCTCGCAATGACCTCTCCAGCCAAGGCATACCCATCTCGCCCTTCTTTCCTCCACTTCATCCAAAACCCCCACCATCTCGTTCGCCCATCGATCCGTTTAAAAACGACGCTTTACTCGCTCTCTCTTGCCATTATTATCCTTTTGGTACTCGCGCTCAATGCCGCAACCACACCGCCAACCCACGCACCGGACATTGCCAAATCCCCTAATCCGGATACGCCTGCCGACTCAGGAGAGGGCAAGGATATAGCGCAAGGCAAAGATGCCCATCTTGTTGACGGAGATGTACAAAGGAGCTTTGAGGAACCCGACTATGCCCTTCTTAGTGGGAGACAGCCACATGAGATTGGGTGTGATATTCCCCTAGAAGGGGATGATAAAGGCGTCCTGGTGTTTTTGGGTATATTCTCGACCGCTCAGAATAAAGGGAGACGAGACCTGTACGTTCAATTCATTCGATTTAACAGATAATACTAACAATCATGTATCTGTAACTGACAGGTACCGAGAGACCATCATTCCCGATTTCCCCCCCGAACTTGTAACAGTAAAATTCATCCTTGGAACGCCACCATACCCCGAACCATCTTCCAGTTCCGAGGTTTCCAAGCGGACAAAATTGCTTAAGGACGTCAAAAAGGAAATGAAAGAGCATGGGGATATGGTCATGCTTCCGGTAAGTTATCCATCTTTTGTCACATCCTGTTTTCGTATGCTATGCTAATAATAGCCGCGGGTCGGGATCTACAGATGATAGACAATATTGATCTTGGAAAGACTCATGAATATTTTAAATGGGTAGCTCATGAGTATGCTGGAGAGGGAAGAGCCAAGGGAAGGCCTCGCTTTGTAATGTATGGCTTCTCAGATTTATTAGGGGGCAATTCAAGACTGATGGTTCATCTATTTATAGGAAAGCAGACGACGATGTAAGTCAGATGCTGACTTGTTGACTATGGGTAGTCCTGACGTAAAACAGACCATTCTCGTAATGCCCAACATGATCTCTGCTTTTAAAGACCTCGATTGCGCAACTAATGTGTATTGGGGAACATCCGCCGGCCGTTCTCATTATTTTGGCGACTACTTCCGCGGACTGGCGTACGCCATGAGCTGGCCCCTTGTATGTTTTTTTTTGTCCTTCCCCGCCACTCTCGTAGATGAGATTGACACGGTAGCGTAGGTCTCGTGGATAGGTTCGGCCAATATGACTCACGCGCATATTACTAAAATTGAAGACGCTCGCACAGGTCAGTGGTTACGGCACCTGGACCCCATAACAGATCCTATCAAACGGATTGATATGGGCTGGACAATGGGTGATTGGAATCAGCTTGACGTGGATATCAAGACTGTAGCTCTTCGTATGTTCGATCATTACCTATATAATTGGCTCATGAACTGACTGGATGTATAGATTGGTGCAAGCTCGATGACTGGGTGCGGGAGCAACATCGTCGACTTCTCCAGGTCTGGTCAGATGCAGGCAGAGATTACGCCGCCGAGAATGGGGTGCCTCCGAGAGAGAGTATTGCAAAGGGAAAGATCACTCCGCAGGAAGCGGAAAAGGAACACCAGAGACAAAAGGAACTGGGCTGGGATGTGCAGGGTAATTTGGAATGATAGGTGAAGTGGAGGGCAGAAGGACCGTGGGCGGGAGACGGTGAATGGGCCTTAACACTAGGTCACACTACTGTGTTTATAATTCGACTGCTGAATATGTACTTCGCTACTGACACGTTGCATTGAAACCCTGTTCACTGATCATGTGAATTTTGGAACGAACAAGTCGCACTCTACCTTCAGTCTCGCCTTTAAGTTACTGAGACCATTCACATATCATACAACATGCATCATCTGTCTAAAACAGCTCCCATATCTGGTTGAGTGATTTATAAGGGCTTGCTTGGAAGCTGGGTGGGAAGGATCCCAAATCTGCACACCATTGCATTAATGGCCATTCTCCCTTTTGCGAAATGAGAAAAGCTTACCGCTTCTTGATGGTGACTCGGTGTCGTGAAAACTTGTCATCGGGGGAAAAGCGAGCTACATAAATGTCAGCACTCGCATTCTAACGGAATACCAACAAACGTACCAGGATGAGCGGACTTCGTGGGCTTGCCAGCAGCAGTCACTTTCTGTTGAGTTGTTAGAACCTTTCCTTTCCCGCGTCACCTCCAATAAAATCAATACCTACTTTGAGGGTGTAGACTCTATAGTTCGCCGTTAATACAGTTCGTACGGGAACCAAAACCAAAAGACTTACCGGTTTCCCCTCTCATCCAAAGTGTACATAAGGTGCATGATTCCAGTTCCTTGCTTGAGCAACAGTCGAAATGGTAGGGTTATATAGGATGCAGTGGTGGTGGAGATTGAGTTGAGGCGCCAAACTGGTCAATTTACCGAAGACGAGAAGGTTTTGAGATTTCGAGGAAATCTGTCGAACGGAATCAAATATTGTGCCAAATAACGTAAGTAATTAAATGTGGCTGTTGGCTGCTGCTGGATGATTGGGCGAGCGAACGTAATAATAAGTTAAAGAATAATAATAAAAGGAACTTCTTGGTTATTAACACATAATAATGTCATGATGATGTTTTGTTGTTGTCGCTCGCCTTCGCTATTCGTTCGTTGTAGTACGTATACGACGCGAAGTTAAAAGAAAGTTGTTGTACCAGTACAGCAGCAGCAAGCGGTGCAGCTGCAGTTACCACTATGTACAATCAGTAGCTGGCAGTATCCGTGGTAGTTAGCAGGTAACAGCAGTAATACTACCAGCTATTATCAACTACCACCACCCAAGGAGAAGAAGGTCCCATATCAAATGTCGATTACCGAACGAGCCGCTGCCGAGGCGGTGGATCAAGGATGTGGTGCAGAAGTTCGTCCGTCAATGACGACGAATAAACTGATTAACAGGCGAAAAAAGACAATGTACCAAGGAGGGAGGGAAGGGGATGACGGGCTGTGCATTGCATATATTTGCAGTCGGTCAGTACGATCCTCAGTGCTGTCAACGTTCGATAATATAAGCCTTCAGGATGCTGCCGAACAAAAATCATGCCAACGGCATTTACAAATCAGCCAGGGTATCCATTTTCACAAAGAATTAAGTCTCGATGAAGGCCAACCTATCGCTCCAATTGGAATACTTCGAGTGGTAGGCCATAGACATGATTGTGTTATTTCAATGCGCATCATTATCACCAGTTCGGCAGCATATCTATGTTGCAGCCGTTTGCAGCCCTTACATCTAGCGTGCGAAATTCTGCAAGTCGAACGGTTTCATATGCTGTGATTGACGGCGATTGGCCCTCAACTTCAGGCATTCCTTTCAACACCACCACCACATACAACCACTTGCACAAGTATCGTAATTCTTGCCTGGCGTTTGACAGTGTCTGATCGCTCAACTGTCGCTAGGTGATAGCTTCGCTTTTTGAACTTCTACATCCGGCTGCGTTTGACGTTTCCGTTCAGAAATGAGTAGACAATGCTAACACGCCGGTAACTATCGATAACATGAAACGAAGAGGGTGGCGTAGACAAGTGGTTGAAAAAATTGTGAGCAACTTCCTTGGCCTTCCGACGGTGTCGTTTTTATCACCCTTGTATTTGATACAAGGGCATCTATAAAAGAAAAAAAGTTGCGCCCACGCACTAGATCATATGCACGGGCCTCAAAGCGGCTCTTTATCAGTGGGAAAGGAGGTGCCCCACCGGTTATTTTATGTTTGATGATTTTGATTTTACTGCACTAAGCCACTACTGATTTTATACGGCCAGTTCAGCAATACAAGTCGTCAAAAAGTGATGGAAGTTATCCAACTACACCCTCGCCTCTCTTTTGTAAATATAAAACCCCTGGTAGCTTCGTAATCATTCTGTGTATCATAACCTCCGTAGATCAACCATCGATAACCATTGACATCTCCAAGACAATCCTTGTTACGGAAGAAAGTAGCCTTACAATTCGTCTCCACAGCCAGCAGACCACGCCCAGCAACCAAACAGCGCTATCCATCCAACCACTTATGAATGCACGCAGGGAGATGGACTACAAACAAAATAATCGCTCCAGAAAGGTCCGTCTTGATAGATCATCCACAGTTCTTTGTACCACATCAATGCTGATCTGTTTTCAGGTACCTCGCATGGTGTCCAAGTTGGATCCGAAGAGTGTACAGACCATTGCTGTGAGTGCAAAAGAGCTTTGCTTGACAATGTGGTACACACATTGACCTTCCATTTAGGAGTCGAATAATGCCTACCATTCAGGTATAAAAGATGGAGTTCCTGCTAATCACACGGAGCCTACTACTGAACGTGAAGTTCTCAACGAGATATCTAACCAGGATATATTCCACCCTCTGGAGGATGGCCAACCAAGTCCCAGTAACGGCGTCAAGTCCTCTTTGGAATTCCCATCTTTAAAGTCTGCACGTGCAATTCCTCCAAGTCGTCATCAACTACATCCCAGTCTAGTAATGACGCCGCAAAATGAAAATACTTCGAAACCCAAATGCCCTTCGGCAGCGGACGGAATGCCAAACTCGAAAAAGGACGGTCACCTCAGCGCTCTCAAGTGCATGGGATCATGTTCAAGAATAGAGAATGAGGAGAACATTGACCCCACCTCTGTTGCCACGCCGGTGTCTGCGTGCATTATTGACCGTGTCTCCTCCCCTCAACCTCGCGTCAGCTCTCAAGGGTTGTCGTGTACCAAATCCTCAATTCTAACCATTAGTAATGTTTCCGACCCATCGACTTGGGCGGACAAGAAGAATAAAACACTTCCAACACAGATCTCCGGAAGGAACAAACATGAGACACCTATAATGGAAATTCCTTTCCCCTCTGTCAGCCGACCCAGTGTTTCCCCCACAGCTGGATCAACGTCAATTTCGTGTGAGAATCCTAACGCTCCGGGTACAGGTAGTTTGAGCCAGATAAAGTCCCGTGAATCCGGAAGAAGGGATTGGTGGAGACGTGATCCACACCCGATGTTTAGTCCGAAGTATGCGGCACAAAGACTACTAGTGGAGTAAGCTTGTTCCTTCTTTAACCGCTGATCATTCTCGCTGATGACCGGACATTTAGATTTCCTTCTGCGGTCAACGTTAATCATGCCAAACCCATCCTAGAAAGCCATTTCTCTAAATATGGCAAAATTCACTCCGTGTGAGTGTTTTTCTGTTGAATGTCTTTTAATAACAGCTCGGTAGCTACCATTATGATCAGAATGGTGATCGTTGCTGCAAGGGTTTTGTCGTCTTCATAGTAGGTTGCATGTGTCATCTATTAGCTAAATCGCATCACACAGGACCCCACGAGTATCCAGAGGGTACTGACCGACCCTTACAGCAACATTTGCGCCAACGCGCTTGATCCAGAAGCCCCACGAGATATGAACATTACCATCCGACCATCCTCAGCTTCTGATTTGGAACGTACAGTATTTATTCGCATCACTGGGTCGCGGTCCGAAGAAGAAGCTTTTGAGCGTCGCTACATGTATCAACTCCTATGCGAGCGAGAGATGGAAGCAAAACACATGCCCAATAACGATCACGACTCGTTGGGCATTATTACACATGAGATGGGGGGCATGGTCAAGAGTGATGGACTCTCGCTTTTCCACAAGGCTTTGCTTCCTGAGAAAGTAATTCTTGATCAAGTGCCCATGAAAGGCAAAACGCCCGGGAAATATTATTCTACCGTTTGTGTCCGAAATTTCAATACCTCTTGGTTTGACTTTGTTCGCCAGGTCAGAGAACGCTGTGGTAAGGATCCCACTCAAATTGGAGAGATCACACTTCGAGGACCCAACATCTCTGAAAGGAATGTGAGTTCAGGCCCATATCAATAGCAAGCACTCTGATGAATTCAATAGTTTGTCCCTCAACTCTGTGATCATCTCGCCGAGATATGCAGCATCCGCCCTCCCAACGAAAAGTGTTGTGGATGGCTGGTCTCGGTCAGCGGTAGTCGTGATGGAAGGCACATGATGCACGTAAGTCGCGTTTGTACGTTACAAGAATGGGTCGTTGAACTTTCTGCCAGGAACTTCAGAAGATTCCTGGCCTCTTTGTGCGCTGGGCGGATGAGCGCGATGGGTTATTTGATGATGCAGAACCTGCTCTGCAGACGTCTCCTCTCAACTGCATCAGTTCTTTTGAAGACCGCTCTTCTCCTACTGAGACCGACGATGCCAGAAGCCTTTCCACCCCCCAAACCAACAATCACGTCTTTCCGACTCTTCTGCATCCCAGCGCTACCCACCCTCATCTCCGTCGAACTCTCATGCACACGTACCGCGGCCGACCATTGATTGAAGACAATTCGACAGGAGAAACCAAATTTCTGGACGAAAGCGCCATCTTCGTTGGTCGATTGAATAAAAGAATGGAAACATATGCTACTTTGTACAAAAGATTCCAAAAGTATGGCAAGATTGTAAGTGCTCAGTATGAGTTTGTTTAACAGATAAAACTGACAGCCTATATCGAAGTGTAATATGGAGTTTAACCCGAAAGCTGTCCCATCACATGTCAATAACGCGACAGCGAGGATCATGTATCAAGGTCAAGAGTCGGCGGCCAGAGCTATTGCTCGAGAAGTATGTGTTTCAGACTGAATGTATGTGCATATACTTATCCTTTCACCCAGAATGGGTCAATCTCGTTCGGCACTGCGATCAAAGTTGAATTGCGGAGAGTTATTCATTCGGACGTGCATGTGAGTGGCTAGTATTCGACCAGGATATTGTTGGCTGAATTACCTCTGAAACAAGACCAGACGTGTATATGTTGACCTTACTGGACGTATCGTCAGGCCCCCGACGTTGTCGAACTTGGCCCGTGAACCTGTTGTAAAGCGAGTCACAGAATCTCAGTCAGCGATTGAGGCCAGGATACAACAGCCTCAATTTTCACCTGGCCTTAACATGCCTTCTGCTACCTACGTACCGATGCTGTCCCAGCAACCGGGATTTTTGCAACCCAGTGTAGGTATTGGTATGCCTGTGGCCACTTTTCCCCCTCGATTTTCATTATCTCCACCTGCTTTCTCTACAGGAGATGGGCTTCAGCATTTGGCGATGCTTGGTGGGCAGGGCAGTTTGTCACCCACCTATGACCATATTATGCCAGTCAGTTTTTTGTATATCTTCGAACGTGTAGGGGAGTTACTGAGCTTGTAATGATTAGATTGCCAATTCATTTTGGAATGTAGGGCAGCTATCCAACGGCATAACGACCGCGGATCAGTTCTTATATCCTCTATCCGAAGCATTCCAGAATCCTCAATCCACGAATGGCCAATCATCCTCGATGGCCTACCCTCCAGCAGGGGAAGCACATTTTCAATCACCTCATGATAAGCAATTCGCTGAACAGCCCCACACAATTCCGATGACAGCCCAATACCCGGTATTTCCCCTCGATGAGCCTTTGTCTCGCACACCAGGGGTTTCAAACTATCCCGAATTATCTGCCATAACTCCTATCGGCGATGAAGGAATCTCACCTAACATGAAACTCAAACCAGTGGCTTACAAAGAGGAAAACGGGACCGTCAAGGCCATATATGACGACGACGAGCTTAAGGCGTACTGTGTGGAGAACAATCTACCCTATCCTCCCCAGCCAGGAAGGACGACAAAAAAGGCGAGCGATGAGGGTTTCATAGTAACGCAGGATTGGAGGAAGTCCCTTTTGCCTGTTCAAACAGGCGGGCACGACTCATCACTACCCTCCCCATTGAGAAGAGGTTCAATAGCATTTGTAGAGGCTCAAGGGCAGTCATCGCTATCAAAACTTAGATTGCTAAGATCTCAAAGTGATTACTCACTTCCGACGAATCGCAAACCCCAGGACTGCCATCGAGGGGTTGACGAGGCGGTTAGTGTGGCCAGTGCATCTACAGCCTCTCGCAGCGAAGAGAACTCATACTCTTCTTCACCTTGGTTGGCGAGGCGGCCTCTTCTGAACCGTGATCCTATGTCGGACTGTTGCAATCAACCGATTCAAGCACGAGTCAACAATTTCCCTGATACCCATGATCATCTCAAACAGCCGCCATTTAACCTTCCCCTTCGTCAACATCTATCCTCTCCAAGTGCCTCGCTTCAGTTTGACCCCGAATATCTTGAGGAACTTATGTGCCATCTAGACATTCATGGTCAGAATCCATTGCCGACGTATATGCCAGCGCCCCAAGCGCAAGGAAGCCAAAGCTGGTACTTCACATCTTTTGAAGCGTTAGCGCATCAACTACAAAACCAGCAACTAGTGACGAAACACATCCAGCCTGGTGATAATTCTTGGATGGCAAACGAGTCGCCCATTGTGCAAGGGCCGAAATACGACAGAGTCAGGCCCAGAGGAAGAGGAAAAGGGTCGCGGAGGAGGACATTTTTCGGCAGGCTTTCGGCGAACAGCATTCTTCAAAACAATGAAGACACCCAGGGAAGAGATAAGAATCCTCCTAACCGGGGTTAAGGCTTTAAGTGTACAAGCGGGAGGAAAAGTAAGAGGGCCATCTCTTGAGCGGGGTCTTCTGTATGTGTAATGTTTACTTACTGTATCATAACGTTTGTATTGTATCTTTCCTCCTGTTTATATCTTGCTCCAGTTAGATAATTACAAGCAAATAGAATGTTGTTCATGAAATCAGTCACTTGTGCAGTTTAGATGTTCGTGCAACGAAACATTACGGAATAACTCTCTCGGTCCTAACAAAAAATAATCAATTACGTTCCATCATAAGTCCCTGGAGACAGTGTACTGGTACTGCGGAAAATCCAACGCACATTCTTCACTGAAAACGTCCCACCAGTCCCTCTTCATGTTGTTCCTGACCCTCTCTTTCCACTTAGTCATAGTTTTGGGCTTCACTTTTTCACTTAATCGTACTACTACCCTGCCCTACAAACTCCTCTCCTCAGAAGATCCTTTTTAATAACTACCTCGTCACCAACATCACGACAAGTGATGGTGGACATCGTCACCAGAACATGACATGATTGATGGCCACCGACCACCAATAACCATAATAATGATGGGTTGTGGTGGTGAGAGGTGCCTGGCCGCTGGCCACACCAAAAAAAATAGGAAGAAAAAATAACGTGTAGAAATTATGCCTTTACGTAACTTGAAAAATCATCTGCAAACAATGACGTAGGAGTCAACAAGAGTCACCTGTCTGCTGCCACATCCTTTCCTTAAAACAGCGTCATGCGTCTGTCATGCGTCATGCGCTTTCAGTTTCCAGTTCCCAATTACGAGCTCCGTGATCTTGTGCTCCCCTAGAGGGGGGGCCTCGACAGCGGGAATCAGCTTCGATCATCGAGCGCTATTAGTGGATGATTAGGGCAGCAGGGAACAAAAGATGACACCTGTCAGGTGTGTCGGGTAATAAATGTCAGTCTGCGCTTCGCTCCAGTATATAATGAGTAAGGATGCAAGCATTCTTCCGCAGACTGGTTGATTACTCTCGTCGGCATTCCTCACCTAAATATCTATTGATCACGAGCTAGAATCATATAAGTTCAGAAACATGTACATCCCCAACTTTCAGAACGTCATTGCTGCTGGCCTCGCTCTCACCGGTGCCTACAGTGGGTCTAATGTTCTTCCGACTCTCATTTGTCACATACCTTGAAAGATCATTATACTGACCGGGAACTTAGCAAGCACCGTGTCTTCTGGTAAAATCCTAGACTACGCCGTAGAGAAGTGCATCGACAAAGAGGGCAATCACCGATGCTCCAAGCCTTTCCCTGTTACCAAATCAACCTGTTATGAAATCAAATGGACCACCGACGGCAAGATCTCTCACACCACCGCCGAAGTCAGAGATGCCGGAAGCAACGAAATTGTGTTCTACCGAGATACCAACGGCGAATGGACCCCTGAAAAGAACGAAGTAAATAGCAAAGTCTCCAATACTGATACAGTGTGAGCTTACAATGCTATTAGCTCGTCTACCTCGATTTTAAGCCCAAAGTATGGGGACAGGGCAACAACACAGTCGACTACGAGGTCATAACCTGCAAGTAACCTTGATCGGTTAGTGGATTGTGCCAAAGAGAGCAGAAGCATGTATAAAGATATGTTGTCCATTTGATGATGAAGAATATCCGTTGTGATTTATGTCGTCCTTTCTTCAACAGCCTGAATTCAGTGTTTTGGGTTCCTTTACTTCGTTCTATCTCTAAGTGACCTTGTTGTATATATCATTGTACTTTGCCAACGCCTTGTTTTCCAGCCCCTCTCCTTCGAATCTTTTCGGATCGAGAGCCATTCTCAATTCCGCATCCCTCTCGCCTGTAGTTCCCAGGAACATGTCCGCCAAAAGCCCAGCACATCCAGCCGCGTGGGTCACCCAAACCGCCACAGCACACCACAAACCATCTTCAATCTTTCCTACCAAGGGCAGACCGTCGGGTGTGACAGAGAATAGACCGTTAAATTTTTGACCTCCTTTGAATCTTTCTGCAGTCTCTTGTGGGAGAAGAGAGTAGCCTTCCTTTAGTACATCATCAAATGATGGCTCCCATTGACCATAGGCAGTTTCCCCGATTTGATCGCTGTGTACATGGATAGGAGCGTGGGCATAAGACCCCAACCCATCCATCCTGCCATGGTCTCTGGCATATACGTGCTTTGAGGGCCAGCGAATGAAAGGCGTTTTAGACTGGTGATTGTTGGGAAGAGAATATGAATATGGGTGCGCAACGGGGACTACCGTCTGAGTGAAGCCGGAGAAGAGCTGAGAAGCCCAAATGCCAGTGCAGAGGATGACGGTGTGGCAATCAATTCGGCCTCGAGAGGTTTGAAGGATGCGAGTGTTGCCACTGGATGACTCAATGATAGACTTGACATCGGCATTGAGCAAAGTAGCGCCATTGGAAGCTGCTTTGTGCTGTTGGTGGTAAGCAATGGTGATTGCATTTGCTGTGCCGTCAAAGGGAAAAAGGACGCCGGCCGGACCGTGTGGGATATCGTCCCGCACGAACGCCCCTGCGATCTGCAGAATTTCTTCCTTGTTGAGCACCTTAGCTTCCAATCCTTCTTTTTGCGCTCCCTCAAACCTCTTTTCCAAATCTTGGCCTACTTCTAACCCCCCAACTTGTTCGAAACCTCCATCGATGTTCTGATAGTATTTGACTGATCGCTTGGCAAGTTCCGTGAGGACTGGAAGTTCGTTGTACTGTCCGACAAAGCCAGGAGCGTGGCCCGTAGAGCCTGGAAGCTCCCGAATGTCGCGGTCAACCAGCACGATGTTGGAACCCAAACGCTCAGAAAGGATAGCAGCAACGCAACTGCCAACGATACCTGCGCCGACGATGACCACTCGCTGATTAGGTCTGGAGGGGAGAGGGACGTAGGCCATTTTTGATTGCCGTATCTCAATCTTGGGGTGTTTCACAGAATTCCTCACCCACAATCTGCTGGATGTAAGAGTTAAGCTCGACACAAGCCCCTCGACGGACATTGGTTAGACTCCGAGTCTCATCAGTTCGAAGAAAATACTGAGCGCTCATTTTTAACTACGTAACTGCCTCGTCGGTCTCTTTGTTTATACATACATATAATTATGATTAATTTACCTTATAATTGTATACCACACTTTTTTCACGCTCTTTATGTATACGATTAGCGTCTCCTGCCCTTTACACTCATACCGACTACCTTCCCAAATACAAGAATAGTGATAAAAGCGGAAATCGAATCATCCCTCCATCCAACCAGAACATGCGTTTCTTTCTCCATCAGCGGGTGATTGTATGCCTCACTAGTCGTTGCTTGTCCTTGATTGGCTAGAGGACAAAAGTGGCCTTCAAGGGGAATCTTAATGGCGAAGATCGGAAGAGGCCCAAACTCAATAGAATTCTGTCAAGGCTGTCATTAGAACAGCTGGATACCGTGACGTCAACAACTTCGTAGCCGACTTCTATGTACTGGTACAGTATGCGTACTGTACAGTATAAGGGCGATGACTTCTTAGCTCAGGCCCTCGAGACTGATAATGTTGACTCATATCGACATGTGGTTGATCGGGTTACACAGTCAGCGTTATTTTGAGTCATTCGTACGATGCGTAATGTTATTGCATATGCCCTACGCCTATAATGTCTGGACTAATTTAATTCGAGCTGTTGCAAAGGATTAACCTTTACAAATCTCACCCAAACCATAAGCGACGGAAGGAGGGAATCTGAAGGCTGAAAGGCTCTGTCCGAAAGTGTCCGCTATTCTTCTCACTGCTTTGTCACATGCTAGTGTCAAGAGTAAGCGTGCGACTTCACTGGCCTTGATGGTTACTTACAACCAATGGCTATATGAAGGTCCTTCTTTACCTCGTCCATTGCACCACTTTGAGCCGGACCAAGTAATCTAGTATGGGCGAGCAGCTGAACCTCAAGCGCAAAAATTGCTTCACGGAACCTGACAATGGCTTCCAAAATAGCAGGTAGCACTTGTTGGACGTTTCCATAGGTATCCTCCTCAATTGAGGCGACTGAAAGGACAACTAGGACTAAGACCAAAAGTCAGCGCAAACAAGATCATTCAAAGCCAGCGATTACTCACTCTCAATAGCTCGTTGGGCAACGAGTACATTCCCCAAAACAGACCTCACAGACCTTCTTCCCCACTCCTTCCCTGCCCACTCATTCACACCTTTCCTGGTACCCTTTGCTTCATTGACGATGGCACTTCCGAAAGGATTTCCTTCAATCTGTGCGACCACCCGATCCTGGACGCTCTCAACATGTTTCATAGCCAAAGTGCCAGCCTGGCCAAGTTTGACGACAGAGGAAGGAGGAGTCGCTTGAATGGGGCCATCAAGAATGTGCTTTAAGTTGAATGTCGACTTGGGCTTGGTTAGAGGTCTGAAGATGTCCGCTTGGCGAACAGGGATTTTTCGTTCATCGTGCGCGGTGGATATGACACTAGCGGCGACGGGCGAAGACCGTGTACTCTGGGGCTCGACTGTGACACCGCGGTTAATTAGGACATTGTGAACTTTTCCGAACTGGAGGAGTAGTTCTTGACAGAGTTGGCTAATCAAACTAGGGGATTTCGAAATGTCATCGAAGAATATCTTGCGGTGCCGAGGGATGCTAACCACCCGCAGAAGTTCCATCAAAGTGAATTGCTAGGAGCCGTAAGTCAACGATGGGTATTGCAAAGATTGCTAGATCCTCACCAAGTAGTAAGGATCTTGAGATTTGAGAGCGGTAATGAGGTATGTTTCAAGGCTCAATGGACTCTTCCTGTAAAATTCATCGAAGTGGATGGGCTACAATAAGTTGGTTAGCTACTTGAGGATGGTTATACATAGTAAGAACAGCTCACCTGAGTGATATAGGCTGTCAAACCCTTGACGGGAAATTGCAAGGCGAGGAGAGTGAGCATGTTGAGAGTGAGCATTGGTCCGAGCAACGCCCATGGGCCAGGTGTCTTGGACGTAGAGCGAGCAAAGCTTCCCAAGAAAGGCCTGTTGTTCCGCCAGTCAAGACGTCATCCAATAAAAGCATGGGACTTTACTTACCGCAGAGCCACTCCCCACAATCTCCAGTTGACCCATTGCCAAACGAAACTTCTCAAGCCAAGCCAGCAATATGCGAAAGGTACTGAAACGGACCACAGGAAAGTGAATCCAATTCTACTAGATTCCCAAACGTTGTCGAAAAGAGCGATTTTGACAGCTTGAGCAAACGGTCTCTGTACAGATTTCATTTGTTAGTGATATGTTTGTAGAATCCAAAGTGGCTATTACCCTTTCTCGAGGCCAGTCAGCTTTAAGTCTGTCATCGAGGATATCACGGGCGGCAGCGACCAAGAAGAGGCAGGCGTTCGAAGCAATAAGGATAAAGCGGCTTTCATTCAATTGCCAGGGATGTCGGCTACGTTTGAGATTCAGCGCCTGTGGAGATCTGACGGCATGAAAGACTAACGCGGTTGAATTGAACAATGCCATATCCTCTCTACCCAAGAGTGTGAACCAAACATTTGCTATGGTGATGCTGAAGACTACATAGCTAAATAGTAAAGTGATCACGCGCTGGTTCCAGAACGAGGAGATGACAAGACCAATAAATGAAGTGCGTGGTGACGGCCGATGAGGCTCTAAGGCAAAATCATCAGCAGCGTTGAACAGCCAGCATGTTTCATCTACGCTTTATCGACATACGTGTTATGAATGTTTTTCTAACTCTCAGAAGAAAAGCAAGAGATAAGAACACTGGAAGACTGGAGAGGACCGCAAAAGGCACTTTCGATATGTCACCTGATCAGGGTCAGTCAATAGCTCTGGGATGAAAGTTATACATACCTGAAACAACAGTTGAGGATAACGAAAGGAGTACAGCTATCCATAAAGCGACTCGGCTCATAAAGGTCATATACCGCTTGGCCAAAAATTTCTATAAGTGTGCCGTCAGTAAATTTACAAGAAGGGATACCGAACAAAAAGATACACACTCGATACTGTCGTTCTATCTTCTGTAAGGGCTGCAGGAGGGTTAACATCAGTACATTCCAGCCTATGAGATATAAAAGCTTACAGTCGTAGTGAGTTTTGAGGAAGCAACTGCAGCCCCTCCTGAAGGAAGAGGCCGTGGTTGTAGTACCGGCATGAGCTGCTGATCTGTTCGGCAAGCTGTTTCCCCCTGATTAGACGGATGGGTTCCCGGTAGACCCTGGTTGAATTAAATGGCCAATAAAAGGCTTTTAGGGCGCTGAACCGAGAAATTCCTAATGTAAGAAAAGTCGAGTTCCGATTACAGTGCTTGTTTGAGCGACACAACAAGACGGGCGACCGACGTCCACCGACATAGATCAGGACACCGAATTACTATCGCTTCTGTAACTCAACGAAGTATGAAGGAAGTCTACTTAAGTCTAATTATATATACTTACTGCATGCTGTTGCCCCTTGCATGGATATCATGTAGGTGCTTGTAACCAAATCTACTCAATAGGAGCCCAAACCTGCAATATATACCTCGAATCACTTATGCATGAAAGCTGGGATCGTGCTGTATTTTCCTAATACAGATGCTTGGTTACATGGATCCAATAAAATCGCCGGTACACTTCTCACCACAAGATCGATCTAGCTCAATCTAGCCTTTCAGATGGGGTAACGGCTCCCTTCCAATCCTTCGACTCGGGTTTACTAGACGCCTGTGGACGACGGTTTACGGTAGGAAGCCATCTTCCGTCGATTTGGTAACCTTTTACGTCATCTTTGATAAGACAATGGAGGACTGTGGCAGACCTAATGAGCTTCACCATCATGTTGGTGGCCAATGCACTTACGGATGGAAGCGGTGAAAATCAAATAAGCGCCGTATCCTGTCATATAATGCCAATAGGCGTGTCCTGGATACACATCAACGCCTCATTCTTCGCAGTGCCAGTTTCTGGATGACCCACCTTCTACAAGTACACCGAACGGCCCAGTCACGGTTCTGATAGCTCTTAACTGCTCACAGAAGATATTGTCGACGTTCCAGATACCAAATCCAGTGGCGAACGTGACAATTCCCCAGGCCATCATTTTACCAATAGTACGACGGGCTGGATGTCCGGGAGGAAGATCAAATGTAAGGGCTATGGTGCGAAGTGTAGCTGTAATAAGGATAGCAGCAAAAGCAACTTGGTGATAAACGGGATTCGGAAGACAGATGCTAATGACAAATCGTGTTAGATACAAGCTTCATGTGGCCAGAAGGTTACCATCTCACGTACTATGAAACAGTCACAAAGACATCCCAAGCCAACAATATCAAGGGCCCAACGATACCGAAACGAGGTTCAAAACCTGGCAAAGTGTCGAGCACAAGATAGGCTGCGTAAGACACCACATAGATCATGGGTAGTTCGTCCATCAACTGCCATTCCCATCTCAAGCTCGCATGGAAACCAAAGCTTCCCACGCCAATCAAGCTAAGACCGAGATAACACAGAGCATATCTTTTGCGTAGACCGTTCTTGAGGACAGAGTAGCACCCATAGAGACCAATGAGGAATGAAGGGAGATTGGAAAGAGTGTTGACGAACTCAGCAATGTATGGGCTGTGGGAATAGTTGGTTTCGCACCTAGGCAACTATTTGAGCCTTAAGTTCGAATTAGAGACGTGAGTACTCACCAGTCAATGGTACTTGTATGCTCTCCCCAAACTGCTTGACAGTTAGTTTCGAGTCTTCAAAACTGTTAGGGGTGTTGCACGTACAGCCGCTGGACACCTGATTTCCTCTAAGCTTGTCGAAGGCTCCCATCCTAGTATTTCATACCAAAGTTACAAACCAAGAGCGACGTATATGCAGAAGGCGTAAGACGGTCGATGCAGTCGAAGAATGAGCCTGAATAAGATGTCCGGGAGATCCGTAGCAGAAGAGCGGGAGGAAAAGATGTTAAAGGATACCCTCAACAGGGACTATGGACAGAGTAGGCCCCAGTGGAGGAAAGAATGAAGTGAAAGGAGTTGCGGAAGCAAGGATTGGATGATGCTGCGGCAATCAGTAATGACAGCGAGAACGGGAAAGCAGCCTGCATTTCTTGCGATTATTATTTGGTGGGCATTGATGAAGTGCAGACAGACGTAAGTCGTCAGGGTAAAAAGGGCTGAGTGAATGGGAAAGTGGAGATTCGTGGCTCGGGAATTTTGTTTTAGCATCCGCGGGCCTTTCCGGCACCCGCCCGGCATGCCCTCATTCACGAGCCGATCCGCAACCTGTCCAGTTTTCTATTGTCAACCAGTATTTGTTTGTTACAGGGTATCATATCATCTTCAAACGATACCATGCCATGCTGTACGTTCTCTACCTTACCTTTTTATAATGCCAATAACATCACATAAATTTGCAGTCCTCTTCACCAAAGAAAACCACTTAGAATTTGTTAACGGAGACTAGTGAGACAGAGATTGGTATCGCATCTGATTATTTCGCGGCTACATGCGTATATTATCCAAGCCATTATATTAACATAATTGTATGTATAAATAATTTGTATCTGTTACGCCAGCTCTCTCCACCTGCCAATCTCTTATACAGGTCATCCACCTCTTTATTCATAATCCAACTGGCTTGAAAAGGTATCGAATCTTCTTAGACCGCAAGTTCGGCGCTCAATCTGTCTCCTCGTCGAAGAGCTGCACCAGCAATAGTAAGGAGGAAGATGAAAAAGATAGTCATGATGATCCACTCAATCCAAGCAAACGCTTCCGCGGCTACAAGGGATGAACAGTGGGCGACGTCGGAGACGCTACATCGCATTCCGCCACCAAGCGCTGCAGTGTAAGAGGCAGCAGCGGCAAGCCAGAAGATCCAACTGAGAGTATCCTGAATCAGCCATGTAACAGTTCATTGATCTGTATGAACTCACGTAACAGTCCAGACGGCAAGGTGGCTAGCAATGGAGGAGACGAAGTTACTAGCCGCAGCAAGGAAAGCAGCCTGAATCTCCATCAGTCAACAGCACATATCAGGCAGTATGAGGTCATCTTACCATGTAAGCGGCGGCAAAAACTACAGTCCACCAGGAGGTAAATACGAGGAACTTAAGTCGGTCTCTGTAAGAATGAGAGGGGTAAGAGTTGTCACTATTTAAACACAGGATTGGTCAGCTTCGAACTGTGAGCATCCTTAGAACGAGGAAAAAGTGTACTCATTAAATTGCGCAACTAATGGGGGGTTTATCAATCAGCGAAATGGTGATCTACCTTGATATAATGTCAAAACTCACCCAAATAAGCAGTGATGCATCCTTCAATGATGGCGAAAACAAGTAAGGCAGCCATAAAGGCCGGGTGCCCTCGGCGAATGTGAGGAGACTTAGATTACCGGATGCCAGCCAAATAAGAAAAGTGCAGTATAGAGGCAGGTGGAGGGGAGTAGAGGTGGTAAAATAGTTTGAAAGTCAGCTCATCTCGGGATAATCGACTCGCTCCAACCCTCTAGCGGCGGTAATGGCGTCGGACTGTCTGCCAAAGGGTTTGACACTCACGAAGTCGACCATAATCACTTAATTACTGAAGGTTATTGTGTGAGATATATAGTGACACTTGTTGGGATGTTATGGAATTGTTGTCTACAGAAAGGATGCGGGCGGTAAAGATGACCTTTAAGAGGAATTCTGGAATGAAAAGAAAGAGAAGGAAGATCTCGTTCAAAATGCGAAAAGCGCACCAAATGAGCCTGTTGTCCCCTTTCGGTCATACGACGACGTCATCAATGGATGCTCATTTACGTAATCGCCCTCTCAAAAGTGCACGACGACCATCGTCCTGCGTAGGCTCGGCTCGGCGATTATTTGATGTTCTCGTCGGTTGTCGATGATGCTGGAGGATGCCGGGGGGGCGAGGGGCGAAGGCCGGTTCTACGTAGCTCCTACTTTCCTTTCTTTCTTGTTTGATACTTGACATCTAAAGAAAAAGAAGGCCTAATCTAATAATAATAAAGCCTGAAATAAAAAATCCTCTTCTGCCGATGACGTTCCTGTCTCATTTCTCATTTCTCATCATCAAGAGCAGTCAGGTCCTATCTTTTTTTCGTAGTATGATGATGGGGCTGACAATTGACAATTACAACTAGTAATCATACTTAAGAAACTTTGATTTCATTGGCGTGTTCCGGACTTCCGCTCCGCTTAACCATTCGGCAGTGAGTGGATAACGGATGTTCTTCATCAGTTCAATGATGATTTGTGCCTTGCGCCCTTGCTATATTTTCGTGGAAGCATATTATCTACTATCACTGCACTAATATCATTATCAATGTGTAGTGTAGGATTCTACTAGGAGAATGATGTGCGAGCTACATTGATGCATAGTTGTGCGTGCTGTAATTGTAAGGGTGGATGATGGTGATAAATGACACCACAACAACCGAGGGTAGTCAATTCTCAAAACCGCGTCTCGGGATGAAATCTGAACGAAATCTGGAACAATTGACTGACCCTTGAAGGTAGTCACGTGACAGTTGTCTGGACTGGTTTGATTCCGCTCCCATGTTCGCGTTTTCAGCAGTGGAGACATCGAACGACGCATTGGAATTTGGAGCATGAGTCACTTCTCTGTAGTCACAAGTCGCTTTAAAGAGTAATACAAGGCCAAGGGGATATCGTTGCACCATACCATCAATGCCCCACCCCAGCAGGAAGCAGGAGACTTTGCGTGAAATCGACGATCGTATCTCTAGTTTGGTACCTTACGAATCCAGCTCCTTCTTTCGAACACAAGTCTGACTTCTTCTTTCCTTACGCAAAAAATACGAAAACAGCCGTTGCTATGAGCGGCTTCCTCATATTTCTCATTACGAGAACCACGACTATCTTTTTCTGAGGTCCTCCCTTCTACCATCTACCGATGACAAGATGATCAGGACCCTACCCATGAACCGCGCAGAGTTCACGAACCTTGTAGCCTTGTTCGGAGGTCACGAAGTTTTCAAATCGCAGGGGAGAAGCATCAGGCGCCGCCAGAGGTGCAGCTGGCAACATGAATTTACAGAATGGCAGGAGGCGAGAGAATGAGCACCGTGGAAAATCATTTTAACCTATCCCGTAAGTTGAAGGAAACCTTCAATCGTTATTCTTCGAGTTCACATTCAGGACTGATACGCATACTCGGATGACAGATGGCACTGTATCCCATTATACGGATCGATCACTAATAGCCATCGTACCCTCTTTGAACAATACATTTTTTGGCCCTCTGGGGTAGAACGCGCTGTCCTTGCTCGTGAATTGTACGCGCAATATGGAATACCGTCGTGTATCGGCTTCATCGACGGAACCGATATTGTCTTGCGCCAAGCACCATCAATTGGATGCGAAAAGGCTCATACGGTGCACAGCTACAAGGAGGAATATGGTTATAAATTGATGGCTGTGGTCGATCATCTAAAGAGATTTAGATACGCCTGGTTCGGCTTCTCTGCAGCTACCAACGATTAGATGGCCCAAGATCTCTCAGATCTGTACAGAAATCCCCATCGGTTCTTCTCTCCAAAGGAATATGTGTTGGGCGATGCTGGTGTGAAATCGTCAGACACAGTTATACCTCTATTCAAGCGAGAGAGAAGGACGCAGGTCACAGTCGGACCCAAGGTCAGTCTTTTCCCATCCGAATTTCTACTAGCTTATCCCATGCCAGGCCTACTTTAACCATAAGTGTGCCAAAGCTCGAGTGATGATTGAACAGGCATTCGGTACCCTAAAAACCCGATGGCAACAAACCAGAAAGGTAAACAGAAGGGGTTCTGGGAAAGCACGTGTGTAAAGGAGATGATACCTGAAGTGTTGTTGAATGGTGGATTGATGACTAGAAGGTCGCAGCAAAAAGGGCTTTTGGAATGGTTCAGCTTTGGAGTGAACTCGTATGCTGTGCCAATGGGATGGAAAGTACTGGTACACTGTCTAATGATTCTATTGGGTGATGATTGGGAGATGAGGGAAATCAATCAAGGGCAAAATGTGGAGTTGTTGTCTGATTAGAGAAAGCAAGGTTTGATATTTTGAGCTGGGAATGAAAGCGTCGTTGACTGAAAGGAATATTGAGGAAAGCGATATTGGTTTACAAGACTGTCGTCTTACTTGCCGGACAGTAACGGACGAGGCCCGCCTTTACCTAGTCATTCAAGCCTGCATGGTTCTTCATAACCTTTTGGCTGAGACTTGGAAGGACTCGCTGACTACATCTGAGGTGGCAGGGGTGATGAATATCGATGACCGTGCCGCTGGCGTTGGTGATCAAGTAGCAAATAGGAGGAGGGATGAAGTTGTTGCGGAAATGATCAGGGATGAAGTCCATAGAGATCCTGCTTTTGATGTTAGTACATTTGAAATGTGAACTGCCGAAGACGAGACATGCATGCACGAAGACACAAGATATCATTTGTCTTTGCCGGCTGCCCGACTTCGTCGAAGCACAGAAAGCGCTTCTTGCAAGGAGATCTTCATTTCATATGCGATCCTTGCAGCGGTTTCTGCCTCGTCATTTTCTGTTTTCCTCTCGTAATACACTTTTTGGGCCTCGGAAAGGTCGTTTTGTTTTTCAAAATAAACGGCCTCCCTTGCCCAGTGCCCTTCCTCCCTCTCCGCTCGCGTCATTTCCCGCACTTCCCTATCCCTGTCCCGCTGCGCCGCCTCCCGACGCAACTTCACATCCTCCTCAAACACCTTCCGACCCTCCTCGCTCATCTCCGAAGCAGTCTGTCCATGAGGCCGGCGGGCTACAGAAATGTTAGCAGACATAAAAATAAAGTAAACAGGACGCATTTACGGTGACCGATCCGCCTTCGGATTGATTTTTCAAGGAGAGGATGCCGTGAACTTAATTCCCTCCATCTTCCTCATGACAAGGATTCCCTTCTTCCTGAAGATCATCATTATCATTATCGCCATGAATATTTCTTGATTGACATTGTCGATCTTCGCTGGTCCCCTCGTCCACCGAGCGAGGCTCTTCCAGAGGAGCGTTCTCAGAGGTCGTTTCTTTATGAGGACATGAGACGTGCTCGCTCATGCGGTTTAGAGAGGGGTTGCTGTCGTCATCGGTACTCTTCCTAAACAAAGGTCTTGCGCCTTGTCGGCTTTGGAAAATCTCGTTTCAGAAGTTGTAATCGGGACAGTAGCATTCTCAGTGATCTAAAGATAATTGCCGGCCGTCATGTCATGGTTTGATATGATTTGGCTTCTGTGAGTAAACTTACCAGCGAGACTATCATAGGGAATATCCGCATCGCCTGTCGGTGTATGGATTGTGATGATGTCTCCGTCTCCAGCTCCAGCTCCATTTGCTGAGTAAGGTTATAGGCAGTTTTCCAACCCTTTCTCATAGAGTTACACTATGTGAATATTGGTGAACATTGATTCGTTGAGCATGGGGGATGGATAGAGATGGAACTTAGTGATAGACTGTTGAAGGGCAACTCACCTTGGCTTCAATGCTCTTAACAGAACGCTTGATCGGCCCTTTCTTCTCGTACAAGAATCTTTGGAATTCCTTTGCTCCTCTCTCCAACGTATAGCCCCCCACGGTACCAGACATATAGCTAATTCCAGCGGGAATCCAATCTTTGAAATAAGCAAAACTCGACTGTTGGTCTTCCCCTCCGCAGTCCTTTTCCCAGTCAATTTTTCGATCGGTCCACCAGTTCTCTTCCGCTGGTGGAGTTCCATCTGTCGCCTGACCGGCTGATACCGCAGGATTCTTCTTTGAGCGCTTAGAGGCATTGGTGGTCGGTTCGAGCGGTACAGCCGCAGACGCTCCGGTCTGAGTCTGAGATGGCTCAGCCGAAGAGTGGCGCTTCGAAGAGGAAGATTGCGCGGGCTGGGAGGGTTGCATTGTATCCAAAATTGGTAGAGAAAGTTATTGTAGAAGACTAGCAAAATGACGAAAAGAGCAGATGCATGTTGTTGGGATTGTTCTGTTCAGACGTCCAACGCTCGTTCAGATCGTGTTTGGCGCGTTGTAATGCAATGGCCCTACGGCCATGTCACATCATTTCGAGCACTCACTTAATTATCGACGTGACGGAGGTGACCGCATGAATCAAGGAGCGTGTGCAATGTAGAGTCGTTGTTGAAATGGGATACTTTATTACTTTTAATTTCTTTTACTTAGAAGTCCACTATAGGTACTTAGTCCACCCTAGGCTAGCTATCTGTGGGGTTCTCCTTAGATATAATCTATCTTCGTATATGCGCCTTATAGGCAAACGCTTTATAGCGCAAATACAGCAGGACTGTATCAGCAACACCAGCGTGCTCGACATGGGACCCGAGCTTAACTAATTGTTGACACTATACTAAACTATCACCAGATACATGGGGTATTTCCATCGTATGTACTATGACCACCACAGCCAAAGCTTTGGGAGGCTATATTCCCTAGCAGCCTTTACCGTCGTAAAGTCCGTCATCAGCCTTGGATATCTCATGGGTGGTGGCCGACGGAACCTAATGGATGGATGTCCGTGGGAGACTGGGGTTTTACGCTACAGCGTCTCGACCCCGATCCCAAAACTGAGCCTGAAATGAGCCTGATATTGGCTGTCTGAACAGAATCTGAACGGATCTGGACCGATCTGCAAGAATTGACTCCCCTCAACCAACATCGTATTGAATTCGTGGAGCTTAAACTTAGAATGGCAGATCACACCTGCAACAACGAATGCACTCACGAACTGACTATGCACTTTACTGCTCTTTCGTCTTCCTCCGACGTCCGTTTCGTTGTTGCCGTTCCCCACACTACAGTTGTACTTAGTGCTGTGTTTTTATGTTGATGGGGGTTGGCAGGAAACGAAAGATCCGCTGGAGATAAGAACTACGAGCTTCGACAGGAAGTTTGCAGTAGTATGCCACATGTCGGATGAGATATCCATCATCGCCGGTTGTCATGACAAGGAAACATTATAACAAGAAACAGAAATATTCGCCATACACAATGGAGGGTAGAACTACTCACACAATCCTCCTTGCCTTCATCCAATAATGATTGTTCTAAGATTTCAAAATGAACTTCATTGCAGCTTAGAAACACTAATCCATCAATGACCAGGAGGATAAAAGAGATCCTTAGAGTTTGTCTATATGGCCAAGGAGCCACTGCAGGTGCCTATAAGTAGATCGTGGTTGGTACTGAGGTTGCATGTGGCCTGATTGAAAAGTTTCAGCCCACATAAGGCCTCGCTCGTAGTGCTAGACTGATATGTCAGTATTTTGTTGTATCAGAGCATGTAGTAGGGACTCACCTGAATGCCCATCACGCCCTGAGTACCGGGGTATCCGTCGAAGCCGTTGCTGTCAAAGACAGGTGGCCACTCAGTGTCGTCGATATCGATAAAAATGTATTCCGAGGGGGCAGACTGGAAACCAAGCTTCCCATTCCAAGTCATATTCTGTATGGCAAGAAGGGTGCCATTGGTAATGATAACCATATCTAGAACGAAATTCAGAAGTATGTGGGGTTTATTTGAGCAGTAAAACTTACCTAAGTCACCATTGCTGACTAAAACCCTATTCGTAGCCTCAATAACCTTAGGCAAGACCTCCTGAATAGGATCCCGTGACAAGTCTCCGTTACCTTGAGGCCCATCTTCACCCCCAACAAAGACAGGGATGGCTGCACAACCGGCCCAGTCAATATGCTGGGGTGCGTGCATAGCAGCTTTAACGTCGGATCTGTTGAAGTAGACACCACCAGGTGCATAGTTGAGCTGAGTAGGCATACCGAGGACATCCCACAGGAACGGACACATGAGGTTCTGTGTACGAATACAATTAGTGACAAGACCCAAAAGGCAATCAGTTATTTCAGCTCACAACCCCGTAAATATTGAAACAAGGGTTGACATGGAAGGCCAGTTCATTCACCATATCGAGGATGGCACATGTTATGTTCTTGGGATCACTGTAGTTAAAAAAGAGTGGGGGCTGGTTTTCAGTCGGAGGAAACTTGAGGTACCTGTCGATATACTCCTTATAGCCGCAGCTCTCATGGATATCTTTGAGTTCAGCCATGATAGTCTTGTTAAAACTGAAAAGATTGGAATTGGCTTCGACGAAAGGATAGGTAGGGATCATTTCTTGTACAGTGATGGTTTCACCGATAGTAGGGTCGTACATAAGGGCCCCTATTTGATTCAATACAATGCTATGCTGGAAATGCATTACCACTTACCACAAAGATTATAATATGTTTTGTCTTTCGCGTCTAACATTGCTGCGCTGATATAAGGTACATAGCGACCTGCATATGATTCTCCAGTGACGTAAATTTTATAGTTTTTGATTCCAAAGAGATTCTGGAAGTTCTTGAACCATTTGATAAAATCCAATGCAATCTCTTCTTCGGTCTTAGCCTTAGGCGTACCGATTGAAAACCCAGTGCCAATAGGTTGCTCTACCCTACACCACAAATAAGGCTGGCATTGAACTGAGTTGGTGAAAAAGACTCACCAGAGCATGTTAGTTAAATTTACCCATGAGTAGGGATTCACAACAGGCGCATATGTTCCAGGTTTCCAAGTCCATAAACCGTTCTCTTGGAACCAACCCTCTAGAGAACTACATCCGGGACCACCGTTGAGCCAAATTGTAAGATCATTGGAGGCTTTTCCCAATTTCGGCTGGAAAACAAAAAAAAGAGCTTCGGACTGGTTGCGGTGATCGATAGGTATGAGGCCGCTATAGGTCTCACCGAGCTCGCACGGGACATCAGGAAGTGAGTAGACGAAGAATTCTGAATTAGACTATAAGGACTTGGTAGTCAGCAGAGGAGGAGCTACATACCGGAGGTTTTGTTGTTGTAAAACTTCTTTTCTCGATGCTTCTCCACCAATGCACGGCTTTCCTCCATTCTCAACATTTCTCCAGCGAGGGCCTCCCTTTTAGCCTCTTTCTTTGCCGCAAGAACAGCAGGTCTTCGACCACGAAGACCAAGGGGGTCTCTAGCGGCTCCAACGACTGAACCCAGAGCGAAAACCAGCAAGGCGGTCGTTAGTATTTTGGACCACATGATAGTATGATGGCGGTACACTAGGATCCAGGGCAACGTGTGATGTTAAAGACGATTCTACAATATGTTGAGTAAAAGTGGACGACGAAGGGAGGGGGCCTGGGTGGCATGATAGGTTACTATTTATAGTTCCTAATTCTCATACATGTGAGTCCGTTGCCTCGCTGTCAACTTTGCGCTATGTGGTAAGCGTCAAGAATTCCTCTTGCCTGGATGCCCTGTTTTTTTGTTGCGTTGTTGTCCATCGCCAAAATGATGGTACGAGGACAGCAGCCGACAAGCGTAACCATAACTTGCGGCAAGTCTCAATTATACGCTGCCGCATACCTTGGTACCACCATTTCAAGTACGCCTCGCGTGCAGCGGCGTTAAAAAACCTTAACTGATGATCTTGAAAGACAATCGGGGAATAGATACAGAGTGTGCATGTGAAAGCACAGCGAGTTGTTCGCCGTTACAGGTTGTGGGCGACAAATGGCAGGCCGGACATAATAGCCGATAACGATTGCCGAAAAAACAAAAAAGGAGAGAAAAAACAAATAAATAATATGAACGGAACAGATCCCGAACCTTTTTAAAAGAAGGGCAAACTTTTCGCCGCCCTTCCGTATCTGCTGCTGAGAACTTTCGCCTACTATATAAGAAGCGGTTCGCAGAAGTTACTTTTGCCGTGGGCGAAATAGCGTCGGGCCGGCGGGCAAGAGTGACTATTAATTACTTCGTTCTTTCTGCCCACATCACTACTACGTACCTGCCATCGACCCATCGTACAACGAAGTTGAGATCCAGATATCTTGGCAAATTCCGAAACAACCTTCTTCTTATTAGGATTTGTCTTCCGGATCTCAAATCCTAGACGATCACATTTGAGCCATGGATGGCTATGGAAAGCTTATTCATTAACAACGTAGCTGACCTTCCTCTTCTTCTCGTTTACCGTTCGCGTTAGGTCACTATCTCTGCAAGTCTCCTTGTTTACATAGTTACTTCCTTCATTCAGACCCATATGAGACCCACGCATGAAGAAGCGCAAGGATGCTGCTAAACATTTTATATCATCCTCTTAATTAATATACGAACACAGCGCAGGAATAGTGTGCATCGGTTCCTGGTGGCTCCAGGATCTGGTCCGGCTCCTTATCATTTATTTAATTGCTGCTTGCTGACCGCTGATGAAATGCATGCCATGCGTATGGCCTGTCGATTATGTACACTTGATGTGCCTATTGAGAAAACACCTTATCTCTGCGGCAAGATTGCCAGCAACAGGGAAGAATTCAGTACCCATATAACCCTCAAATTTCAAGACTATTTGATAATCGTCAACTCATCATCAAGCATTCAGGGAGCTAATAAAGGCTTATCTCCTTTTATCTCGCTCTTCTATTATCCGTCCTCGTCGTCAGCACATCTTGTGAGATCATCATCATCTATCTGCCGCAGCATGTTGGGGTTTGATGATATACTTGACAGGACACAAGTGACAGATATCAAGTTGTTGAAAGTGCGAGATGCATGGGTGCAAACATGATGGTGGGAATGGATTATTCATGTCGTCATGGCGGTGAGTAACTGGAAAATGGCTGTCTGTATAGCTCCGATTAACGTGTAGTGGTGTTACTCTAAAATCTATAACCTCTCGCCGAGCACGAAGCGACAATGGGAGTGTTGTGACGTATATATGAATGCAATGCATTGTAGAAATCATTTGCTGCTTTCTGCATCACATATCATCTGCTCGATCATTCTGTAAGCTCCAATTTAGTCGCGACGTTACCTTTTGCCTCCATCGGGCCCGCTTCTTCAACCACTTTCTTTCCCCACGCCAAAGCCTGCCAGCTCTCATCTTCCCAGGGTGCAAGCATCACGCTCCTTACTATTTTTTTCATCCCTTTCGCATCTCCTTCCATCAATTCTCCTATGCCAAGCAATCTTTCCTCCTTAGCTTTAACTTCAGCAGTTCCTTCCTGAATATTTTTGACAGTGAGGACACCAAGCGCTTCCTTCGATTTGCCAGCTTTGATGAGGGCTTCTGCAAGGCGATTCCGTACGCTTAGAGATGTTGGTGCGGCCTGAGAAGCGGACTGTAATGCCTTATGGGCGTCTTCCTCTCGACCCTCAGAGATAGCATGTAGATAGAGCACGAAGTTGGCCTGCCCCGAAGGATCTTTTGCTCTTTCTGTGATAGGTCGAGTGAGGAGTTCGGAGACAGCAGCACTAGTAAGATCCTCGTCGGAAGACACGAGCGCAATGGCCGCCAGAGTAGAGATGACTTCAAGGGATGGTCTTTCTCGAGATAAACTGTAGTAACGAGATGAGTATATCGATTTCACTATGTTCAGACCAGCAGTTACATACCATTCCATGAGGTTATTTTTTGCTGTCTCCTTGGCATCATTCCCTCCCAATCCCCACAGCGTTCTACTCAGGAGCACTGCCACCTTCTCCTTGACTTCGTAGTCCTGATTCTGGGTCGCTTCGTCTAAACTTGCTTGGAATGCCTCCAAGCTCTCATCAATCCGTCCAAGCCAGTAGAATGCCAAACCTTGGAGAAGCCTGCATTGCGGCTTTAGAGAAACCGCACTCGGTTCAGATGAAGACGCAATGAGTTCCCAGCAGTTGTTGAGTGCATCAAGAGACTCTAAGTACTCGCCAGCAGAAAAACGAACTCGGCCAAGGTTGCAAAGTGCAACAGAATAAAGGGTTTCAATTTCCCTAGATTCGACTCGCTCAAATTCCTCTTCCAACACAGTAGCAGCATTTTCAAGTGACAATGCGGCTTCCTCAACAAGACCCAATCGCTCGCATATGAGAGCATAGAGATGGGCAGCAGTGGAATCGCTCGGGCGCTGATGACAGTAATGCTTGAGAGCAAAGGCGGGTTGGTGAAGAAGGCTAGAGTCAACAGAAGCGTTAGGGCGGAAGAACTGCGCGAAAGTTGCCGCTGCAAGAGCAAGGTCTGCCTCTAGAAGGGACTGCGCTGAGAGTGTCACGGAATGCGAAAAGAGCGCCTTGGCATGTTCTTTATCACCATGACGGTCAGCCAATAGGCCCTGTCCATACCAAGCCCTCGCAGAATCAGGGTCAATGATTTGAGCCTTGAGGAAACATTGATTGGCGAGATCGAGATCATCCAAGTGCAGATACAGGTATCCCAAGTTGACCCAAACGACTGGATCCTTGCTGTAGAGCTCGAGCGATACTACAAAAGCGTGTTGAGCAACTTGTGGACCAGCAGTCGCACAAATCACACCCAAGGCATTCCAAAGCCTCTCGTCACCTGCGTTCCTATCTAAGGCTGCCCTTACAGCGCTGATCGCGGTCTTAAGACATTGCGTCCTCTCCTCGCTGTCGATAAGTTTGCCAGCCAATGTATGCAAGGCGCTGGCATAGTCATACAATGCTGGATCGATAACACGGGGTTCGTTCTTGAGAATATGGGCACGATACGCGAAAGCGAAGATCGAAGCCCGCAGACTAGTGGTAGTGGAGACAACATCTTGAAGGAGATTTGCTGCATGGCCCACACCTGGTGCTGCTGACCGACGATCGGTGTCATCCTCGACAAGGAAAGTCAGCACGGGCTGTACAACCGTAAACGAATCCTGCGCCTCCTCAATATTCGATTCTTGTCCGCTTAGCTCATAGGTAGCGTCACCAATAAGCTTCCATCCCCATGCCTTGTGGGCCTTAGCTGACTTGAGCACCTTCATAGCCAACTCGATCGCTCGATGACATGCTCTTCTCGACCTTTCTCTAAAACCTCCCGCTCCGGTCTGTCGTCCGAGAGAAAGGTTCGCCTCCGCCAAAGCCGCAATCACACCAACATCCTCATCCTGGGTGATTTCCAAGACTTTCTGATAAGCTTCAATGGCTTTATCGAAAGCGCCGAGCTGGCTTTGAGTTTGACCGATATCGTAAAGAGCGCGCCAGTTGTTCGGATCGAGGGTTAGGGCATGGTCAAATGTCTTGAGTCCTGCCATGTGTCGCCCACATTTGACATAATTCTCACCTAACATGATCCACGTGGATACATCCTGATCATCGGCGCGAAGAGCGATCTGATAGGCGGCGGCGGCCTCAGAATATTTTTTATAATGCATCTCGGAAGAGCCGAGTGCTTTCCAAGCCCAACCATTCTGCGGAGCAAATCTTCCTTTAGGGTTCAATACTTCCCCGCCCGCCACACCCTCCAAACCCCCTTCGCCTTCCATCACACGCACGGCGATCGTCCTCACCCTTGCCCACTCGTCTTCATCGGCGTATCCATTTGCCAGTCGATAAGCGGCATCAGCTTCTGTGGCGTCAAGTTCGAAAGCCCGTTGAAAGCATTTGAGGGCACGCTCGTTATCGGGAGGAGTTGCAAACGAGTAACAGACACCAAGGGAAGTGTAAGACGCCGCAAAGTCTGGGTATGCACGCATAGATGCCATAAACCATTCTTCGGCATGCCGCTTACTTTCCTCATCTAAAAGGCAATTAGCTTATAAGCCCTGTTGGAATAAAGTCTTTCGAGGACCTCTGGACTTACCTCCGATCATCCACTCAGTCCTTCCCAATCTCCACCAAGTCCTCCCCCTCTCCCTTGCTTCTGCCTCTTTCTCTTTCTCCGCTTTGGTGTCTCTGACTTCTATGACCTCCTCCAATATATCTCTTCCTTCCTCAAGCTTTCCTTCGTTGGCCAAACACCAGCCGACTTCTTCCTTTGAATCCAATCTCTCCTTCTCGCTCCCGCCATTTTGGACGATTTTTTCGAAATGCTGACGAGCATCAGACCACTGTCCGGCAGTCTCGTAAATTTGAGCACGGGCAAAACGGGCTTCATTGTTGGTCGGGTGGATTTTCAGCACTGTCTCAAGAATGCGCGCTGCACGAGCATGGTGCTTGGGGGGGTAATGAGGAACGAGGGCTACACCCAGAACTGTGTCAAGATCTGCGCGAATGCTAAAGACTGTGTTAATGGCATAGAACATTAGTTAATCATGTACTTACTTGGAAAGAGTGATACTTCTCTCAGCTTCCAACCCGGTAAGAAGCTTGCGGGCCCTCTCGGCAAAGCTTATCGCGCTGGACCAATCTTCATCTTCAAGAGCGATCCTCGCCATCACTCTATGGGCAAAAATGGACATCGGAAGTTGGTCGACAAGTTTCTGAAATTCACGTTAGTGCTTGAATTACACAGAATGGAGACTAACAGTCATCGACGAGAACAACTCCTCTCTTTCCTCCTTTTCAACATCCTCTGACACATGCATTTCCCGCAGATGGGCTCGACGAGATTGTCTCTTTGCTAAAGCACCTCGCCCACCCTTGTGACTCTTCCGGTGCTTTCCAGGATCCTCAATCTTCTCGTCTTTCTCATGTATTTCTGGCTTTGAAGCATCTTCCTCGGTTTCCGGCAAAGGACGTTTGAACCACCGGCAATATTCTTCTATAAAGCATGCCATAGGAGAGTTGGGGAAAGCCTCAAGATACTTGTGAAGCAAATCAATATCATAGACTAAAGAACGATTAGTGCAGTTTAATACATGATAGTGGAAACACGTACACAAAGTAGGCTCGTCTTTGCCCTCTAACACCCATCGCCAGCCCTCCTCGGCGCCTTTGACCGAGATATCGAGTAGGACGAAGCCATTGGCGAGAGCGTTGACATGAGAAAGAGCCTCTGTGCGACTCGGAGCTACATATTGTTTGGCTTTGAAGAGCGCCGGTTCAACAAGTTCATTGGAGGCGTTGACCGGCATCTCCGCTTGTGAGACTTTGCCGGCTGACTCTTTGGAAGCTATTTTGTTTTCGATACTGCACAAGATATGAGTCTATATTACTCCATCAATGAGGAATGACATACGGAAGAGCAGCGACGAGCCTCTTCCAAAATTCGAACTCCCGAACTTCAACCTCTCTTCGAACTTCCTCTTCCACTTGTGGATGACCTGCAACCTCTTTCCAGAGATCGACCAGCCTCATGCCTTCTGTTCCAAGTATTTCTCTATCGACTTTCTTCCTGACATCCTTCTCTGTTCCAGCACCCAGGCGCTTGCGCTCATTATCAACCCGTGCATCGATCTTATTTTTAAGCTCAATTTCCGAACGGATCAAGGATACCAATACCAGAGAAAGAGATCCAACAAGGTGGACAGGGTGAGGAAGGGGGGAAGGAAGAGCGGGTAGGATGTCAGATGTTGCAGGATAGACAGGGATGGCTAGAGGAATGTAGGTCCCTTGGGGTGGCGTCACTGATTGCAAAAGCCCTGCCACAGGCGATGACGGGAGAAGAAGATCAAGAGTCCGATAAAGCTACGTGGTTGTAAGCAGTGATCTGCACAAATGGAAAGATCCGTCTGCACCTTCTCCTCGGGCCCATGTTGCTCTCTGACTTCTAGCAATTCTTTAAGAACCTCTGCAAGCTTTTCGTCATCCTGTCTGTGACGACTGTCAGAACTAGACGCGTGTCGCAAAGGTTTACCTACTTCTCAAACGTCGTTTGCACTTGCATCTCTAAGAAAGTGGCAAGCTTTTCCCAACTTTGGTCTTTGTGGTACAGCCTTCGTAGCCCAACGGATGCCAGAGGATTGTTGGGATTCAATTTATAAGCATGAAGATATGACTGTTGCCTTTGATCAGTCTGTCGCTTGTGATATGCAGACGCTGCACTCACCTTTTCCGCTTCGTCCAGCCTTTGAAGTTGAGTGAGGGCGAGCCCTCGGAAGACCAGACTTGAAGGGCTAGAGTCAGCTCCAAGCATACTTCTATGATGAACTGGCCTACACCTGATCAGCCTCTGCCGAGTCTGGGCCGATGGACTTGAGGAGTTCGGTGGCCTCGTAGAGAGCGGACTCGGAGTTCTTTTCCCCTAAATGGGCCTTAATAGACTTGAGGGCACTCTTCGCAGCCATTGCCGATTTGCGGTAGTTGCTGAAAGCGTGGGCTGTCTAATGGTCTATGTATATGGTAGATGGCGGACTCCTGACCCACCGATCACTGCTGCAGCTGCAATAACGGTGACGACGAGGAGCGATCGACGAAGAAGAAGCACCATTGCATGACGTGGAATTTTTATACCATCTCTCGACGAACGAACGAAGACGACAAGCAACCAGACATGAAGGCGCTGAAGCACATTGAGGTAACCAAAATCACCTCTGACATACCTAAAACTACGCGCAAAACCAATGCCGTTCAGAGCACGCTGTAATCCGGCGAACTTGTTGCAAAGACGGCATGCAGTTTTAGCTCTGCGGAAGGCTCGCACACCTCTTCTGTCATCGGCGCAGCTTATTCAAGAGCCTATACGTAAGTCCCTGGTTATGTGTGCCTTCCCAAGGCTTATTCCATCACAGGCAACGATGTCATGCATCATACACGGCTCAGCTCTACCACTTCCCTTCTCTCGCCGTTTACCTCCTTCTTTTCTCGGGCGCGTAAAAGTCAGACGCCGGAAGCTGCGGCCGAAGACTTTGTAAATGCTCTTGAAACGCGGTCATTCGAAGCAATGAGCAAGGCGTATCGCACGGTTGTCAACGATGCTATCCCTTCCAACCTCCTGTCGGAAGAGCAGCTGCTGAGTGCCATGAAGGCATTGGCGGAAAGCACGACCAAAACCCCCAAGGCCCTTCGATTACTGCGAAGAATGTATGAAGATTTCCCCACCAGATTTGGATATCCACTGAGGCGAGATCATGGACTTGTGGTACTCCGAGGACTGGTGAATTGTGGGATGGTCAGAGAAGCTTTAGAGGTTGCTCTGTCCATGGATCAGAAGGATGTGGATTGGAGATTGATGCTGCGGGCTGCAGTTGATGCCGATATTGCTCTTAGCGACATCATTATTCAACGATTTCGACAAACAACTCCACCCAATCAGGAAGACTACATCCTACTTCTTCGAATCATTCGCTCTCATCCAAACCAAAACAAAAAGCGCCTTGAGCCTCTTCTAGCTGAGATGGAGCAAAAGGGTGTTACCCTTGATCAAAACATCCTGGCCGAAGTCATGCAAGTGCATATTGCTTGTGGTGAGCTTGAGAAAGCTAAGCAAATCATGGAAAAGTGGGACTTCTTCACTTTAGAAGGCGTTGGGCCTCGTATGTGGGATGCTCAAGTCCAATATTACATCGCTGTCCATGATCTCTCCAAACTTCAGACCGCCGTTCTTAGCATGCGTGATGCAGGCCTCACTGTCCAACAGAACGCCATTCTCGCCCTAGCTCTTGAGCAACTCAACCAATTCATCGACTCAAAGTCCAAAGTCCTATACTCGGACGTTATTGCGGCGATCCATGCTGCCGAACAAATGGCTGGCACGGAACCGGGTTCAAAGGTATGGGCCGAAGTGATCAGACATTACCTTCAGAATGTCAGGCACCGAGAAGCATTGGAAGTGGCCATACGTCTGTACGAAGAATGTCAAGGCAGAGGTGTGACTCTCGATGTTGAGCTCGCCCGAACCCTTATCATTCCTCTGTGCTCATCGCGTAAACAAATCCGACTTGACGATGCCCTTCGAATCTACGATCAGTACATGTCTCTTGCCACCAGTGCCGAACTCGGGAGTGAAAATACCCGCCTGCGTTTTGCAGAAGTGTATGAAAAACTTCTTATTGCTTGTGCTCGCACCCAGCCTCCGCCTATGGCTTCGGTCATCCGGTTGCTTGACGACATGCGCACACTCTCACTCGATTTCACCCCTAGCAACTTAATTTCTCTCCTCGTCCTTCTCATGCGTGCTTCGCCTGATCACATATCTGCTTATAATGTTTATTCGCATTTCCATGCGCTCAACCCCAACGCAATCGATCATGCTGGCTTTTCAGCCATCCTCACCACATTCCTGAATCTAAGCTGGAAGCATTCGCCCCTTACTCCTCCGGACTTGCTTATTAGTATGATGAAAGACATGGATCGAGCTGGTTACTCTCCTTCTCCTTATATTTTATCTTCCTTGCTCAAACAGTACGGTCAATTTGCCACCCGTGCTCGAAGAGGAAACACTGCCGAGTCAGAAGAAAACATTGGTGGTATTGCGAAGGCCATTCGCGATGTTCACACATTAGTCAAACTCGATCCTCTTATATCTCCCGATGTACCTCTTCTGACGGCGCTGATGGACGCCTATGGCCGCGTAGGCGCCTTTTTCGAGGCATTCGAAGTATGGGATGAGCTCGTCCAGCGTCGAGCACGTGAGCCTCGCGAGACGGTGCAAGAAGTCTACGGCGCGGCGATCAATGTGATGTTGGACACCTGTGGCTGGAGTTATTCGCTTGGAAAGGCGCGCAAATCGTGGGGATGGGCAAGACGATGGGGTTTGGTTTGGGAGAAGAAACAATGGGATGGGTGGATAGAGTGTCTGTGCAGATGTGGGGAAGTGGAGGAAGCTGGTCATGTCGTATTGGAAGAAATGGGGAGCGGTGCCATACCACCGCCTGATAAAGAGACTGTGAGGCTTTTGTACAAATTCGGTAGAAAGCAAAGGGAGAGGGGAAGGAATGTGGCAGGAATCGATCGGCTAATGGTGAGGGTGAGAGAGCGTTGGCCACAATGGGTAGAAGAACTAAGCAGTGAAAGGGGTTTGACCAGGATGAGCAAGGGTGCGCAGTAACAGCATCAATCATTTGACGTACAATAATCACATAATATGCATACAACAGGAATGATTTATTTATACAGCGATTTCGCTTGCTCTACAGATGACGGTGGATTGAAGCTATAGTAACCGAACTATTCGTCATCGTTCTCGCCGTTCTTATTATCTTGGTCCATTTTGTTTCGAAGATTCTCCCAGTTTATCTTCCGCTTGGCTTTAATGTCGGGCTTGTCTTTCTGTTCGTTCAAAATGACAAGCGGTACCATTGATGGTCGTCCATGGGCGCACATAAATGGAAATCTTGTCCGCGACAGCTGCTGTATAAGGCGGTCACATTGATCGTGCGATAGGCGATCCTCAAACATGATGGCACCTATTGGGGTGGACGATCAGCACGAGTGATAGCAGTCGACTATGGATGAAAATATACCTCGGCATGCTTTTGAATTTGCTAGTTCCAGCATCTCACGGGGCATAAACCTCATCACTCTGCCCCAGTCTCCCCCATATCCCTCAATGTCTCCACCTTCGTTGTCTTCCATTGCTTTGCCTTCGAGATTTTCGACAAGAGCTGTTATTTCACCGGCATGGTCCGCCACGATTGGTAAATAACCTCTTACAAGTCTTGTCATTTCTAAACCTTCCTTTCTACCCAGTCTGTTTAAAAGACTTAAAGGAACGGCTTCGACTTTGACTTGAACATATTCCCCATGAGAAAGCCCAGGAGGCATGGTGAGGTGAACGCCCCATCTCATGAACAATGGTTGTACCCCAGGCTGGGAAAGGATCTGGGCTTCCGCTTGAGTGAGAATGATCATCGGTCGAGCCTTGGTGAGATCCGCCACCAACAAATCATCTCTTGCAAACCCCTTACAAAGTTCAAGAAGAACTTTCTCCACTGCTACCCGCTCATCAGCGGCATGTTGATCGATCAAAGCTAAAGTCGTCAAATTGATAGTGGTACGAAGGACGACAGCGATGAATTTCCGATCAACTTGACCTAGAACGGTTGCATTAGAGAGGGATGATTTGGAGATCCGAACATCGGTAGTAAACGGAAACGGAGACGGTAATGACACCGGATTAGTTGGCTCATGTGAGCAGCAAGCCAGAGAAGCTGCATCATCGCCTGTAAAGCCGTGTTCATGATCCGTTGTTCGAGAAGTAAGAGGGGATAGAGGAAAAACACCAGTATCCAATTTATCCAAAAGGTCATCGATCCATTTGGATTTTCTAGTGCCTCTCTCGCTAATACGGGGCGTGATAGCCTTCTGGGGAGACATCAATCGTCGCCGTTTTGTGGAATCGGGCACCTCCTCTGATAAATGGGAAGTAACTCTCTTCGGACTGTGCTTTGAAGGAAGAGCAAGTGACATGGATCGAGGAACAGGCGTATTGGTGCGCAAAGAAGACAGTGACAGAGGCGATGGCTTCGTGAGTGCAGATGTAAGTCGGCCACTGGGCTGAGAAACATGGGGCTCAGGGCGTTTTGTAGGGCTTGATGTCGAAGAGAGGGTGTGTGCTGGGCCGAATCCATTTCGCCGAAGGAATTCGTCTACAACAGCCAACAACATTGTCTTCAAAGTCTCAATATCCTTAACGCAGGAGAATTCAGCGAACACTCAACAGATGAAGAACCAGACGAACCTTGTATCCCAGAATACCTTTCTGAGGCTCATAGGAAACGTCTAATTCGCCGGCCGGCAAAGTTACGTTCAGTACATAGATAGGATATCTTTCAAGCCGTCTGGGAGAGCGCCGCCCAGCTTCTGTAACATGAGCGAAATATAATGCCAACGGATTTAATGCTTACATGGGTGATAATCTTCATCCTTGTCATGTTGACCAGCAGATGCTAGATTAGCGAATTTGCTACTGGCGAATTTCTTAGCAATCGCCGTATGTACATCTCCGCGATCTATTGGATAGTTATTGACATCTGCGGCCGGTCAGTCGGAAAAATGCAAAAGATCATGGGAAGACAGAATTCACAAAGATGCTGATGAGCCTGTCACTTTGTCAGCGCCGGCTTGTAAAGCTAAGCGGATCTCACTTTTGAGACATCTCCCGATATACTGATAAAACCGTTCACTTTCTTTTCCCCAACTGTGACCCTAATCCTTTGGACGCTCTGGACAAGGGCGCTTCCGTATAGGGCTTTGAAAACGTCCAATGAAGAATCAGACTAAGTTGAAAGTAAGTCATGAATAGCAAGTGCCGTCCATTTGTTAACTTACCGCATTGATGCCCACGATTCGCTTCAAGCCTCCGGTAGTCGTAGTTCTCTCCTCCCATAATACCCATCGGACGCCTGTGTTTCCTAGTGCCAGCGTTTCAACAACCTTCTTCAATTGGGTCATTAAAAGCGTGCTACTTGTCGCGGCCAGCTCTTCTCTTCTAACGGGGATGGTACGAAAGATCTCGCGAACTACAACTGTAGTACCTTGACCTCCTGAAATATGTCTATCAGGGTTAGGGCCTTCGAATAATGTTTTTGAATGTTTGAGAATTTTGGTATAAACCGGAAACGAAGCCCTGCGTGTAGTAATATCTAAGAGGGAAAGTGAAGCTATAGATGCTAAGGCTGTGACAATGCTCAATATTCACTAGGGCTTTATGCAGCTCTACTTACCTTCTCCACGGAATCCATAAGATCCTACTGGCCCTAATCCTCCCTCATGTATTTCTTTACTCGTCCTAAACCTCTTTCCTATCTTTGCTAGCCCATCCTTGCTGATACCGGTGCCATTATCCTCCACTCTCAGACTTTCATTCCCTTTGGCCATGTTCACATAGCATTCGATCTTGGTAGCTCCAGCATCCAAAGAATTTTGAAGCAACTCAGAGAAAATCTGGGCCAGGCTAGGGAGGATGATGGAGGAGCGGAGAGTTGTGGATGTGGGGTGAGGTAAGGGTAATATATCTGGCATCTTGCTACTTCTAGCAGTGCGCAGAGATTCAAAAGGAGCTCATGGGTACTGGTATTGTTGGGTTATACCGTCTATTCTGATCCGAGAAATATTATGATTAAAAGAAAAGTTCTCTCTTCGTTGACAAAAGCAATACTGGTACGTAGCGTGGACCGGATAACCTCCACTTTTGATTGTCTCGGCTCGTCACCACCAACGACAACATATACTTCGTTCAGTTCGGCGCCATCATCTGATACACCTCTTCATTCCCACATCTGATCATTCAGCCATCATGTTCCTAGCCACCACTTCTCAGCCTCTTAACAAGTCCTTACATATCAAATATATCCAAGATCTTGACAAGGTGTGTCACCCTTGTGGGGGGCTAATCATCCTTACATAACTTCCCCACACGCGATGCTGATCAATTCTTTCAATGACAGAAAAAGGACTTGGCCTACTATATAACCTCTCATCTTCGACTTAACGGAATCTACTGGGGGCTCACTGCCTTATTTATGCTAGGGCAGCCAGAAGCGCTTGACCGAGAAGGTGTCATTGAGTATGTGCTGTCCTGCTGGGATGATGAGACTGGTATGTTGGTCATTTCAACAAGTCGAAAGGTGTATATAAATGACATCGGTCAGGTACCTTTGGACCCCATCCTGGTCATGATGGCCACATCTTGGCCACGCTTTCGGGAATCCAAGTTTTGCTCATGGAAGACGCTCTTGATCGGGCGGATATTGAGCGTATCAATTCTTGTATGTTTATATTTCTTTTCCAGCTCGCTATTCCTAAGTTCGGGTACAGTCCTCCTCAAACTTGTTAATCCCGACGGCTCCGTATCTGGCGATAAATGGGGAGAGTCAGACACTCGTTTTTCTTATATTCTGCTCTCCTGCCTTTCCCTCCTCGGTCGTCTTTCAAGCCTTACAGACGAACAAATAGAAGGCATCACCGAAAATATTCGGAAATGCATGAACTTCGATGGAGGATTTGGACTTAGTCCGGGTACAGAGAGTCATTCAGGACAAGTTTGGGTCTGTACAGCAGCACTAACCATCCTGGACCGACTGGACATTGTGGATCGAGATTTGTTAGGAGCGTGGTTGTCGGAAAGACAACTACCTAATGGAGGTCTTAACGGGAGACCTGAGAAGCTCGAGGACGTAAGTCGGACCATTCTACCAACGAAACACTGACTGATCATTGTAGGTATGTTATTCTTGGTGGTGTCTTGCTTCATTATCCATAATCGGCAAAATCCACTGGATTAACGCGGATAAATTAATTAACTTCATATTAAGCGCCCAGGTAAGAAAGCCCATCATTTATTTATCAAAATGTTGACATTTATAGGATCTTGATGACGGAGGCATAGGAGACAGGCCGGGGGATTGGGTCGACGTCTTCCATACTATTTTTGGAGTTGCGGGCCTCTCTCTGCTGGGCTACCCAGATCTAGGCGATATTGACCCTGTCTACTGCATGCCTGCAGACTTAATAACTCGTCTTGGTTTGCGTAGACCCTACTCAGTCTTACCTCGTCGATCCGCACAATAGACATCCATATTCTACATCATGCATAGTTCTGCTATACTCCCCAGCCTACATATACATCAACCATCTATTGCACCCCACTGTCACCCCCTGGGGCTGAAGCATGTTCTTGAGGATGGCCAGCCGGTGTCTGTGTACCAGAAGGCGCAGAAGAGCCCATGGCCATAGATGCTTGCCCTGCTTGTGTGGCAGCCAGACGTTGGCGTTTACGTTCGGCTTCAGCTTCCTTCTCAGAGTCAATTTCTGCGACAATTTTTTCGATATCAGATTGCTCAAGGGCCTATCATCATATCAGCTTAGTCCAACTAAGTTCGCCATGAATAAATACTCACTTTTACAACTCCATATGACTCCATTACAGTAATCTCAATGTTCTTCGCACCAGTTTGCACAACCTCCAACAGACTCTTTACTGTTAATTTGATTGCCTGTTCTCTCTCAAGGTCCTCCACATAGTTCTTCTCTAAGAATTCCCTGACAGTCTTGGATGCTCTTCCGATAGAACAAGCTTTCCAGGCAGAATAGATACCGCTTGGTTCGGTAGAGTATAGTCGGGGAATGGTGTCGTGGGGGTCAAACCCGACAATCAAAGCGGATATACCAAATGGTCGGACACCACCTGATTGAGTGTATCGCTACGAAATCTAATCAGACGAAGATGCGAAACGAAAGCAAAGAGCGCACCTGTTGAATACCAGCGATGTGTTTGGTGATGTATTCAATGCTGACGGGGTCCTCAACAGTCAATCGGTGTGACTGACACTCAATTCTCGCCTTGTCAATCAAGATACGACCGTCCGCAGTAAGACCTACAGCCGTCATTATGAAGCCAGAGTCTTGAAAACGGCCCGACCTACCTGCAAAAGCCACGCAAACATGATCATCGAGCATGGCAACCTTTCGGACCGTTCGAGGATCTTGAAGTTGAAGAGTTGATTTCTTCTCCACGCCAAGGACCACACATGATTTACCGCGGACACCAACCTAAAATCGCCAGAAGTTAGTTGTAGGTTTACAATGGGAGTTTGAAGATAACTGACGGCGCATGTTCCTCGTCGCACGGCTTCAAGGGCGTATTCTACTTGGAAAAGCTATAAATTTTCATCAGCGGAACCTTCTGGGATCGCAGACACATAACAAACTTACATGTCCATCAGGAGAAAAGACAGTAAGAGCTAAAGGAGCATTGTCAGCGATGCTTCTAGGTTTATAGCTCGACAGGACGCCAGTGAAAGATGTAGTCTTGTTTCCCCCTTGGACGCATATCTCTCCTACTTACCTCGGTCGTAAGAGCGAGACATTATGAGTAAATTAGGTGAAGAACGATGTCTACAGATTGAGAATACAGCCCTTTACACGAATGGATCCGCCTCGGAACGCGCGTTGCTTCGTCACCGTTCAAGTACTAGTTAGGCACGCATGGCTCCTCAGATGCCTAATATGGAGGGTAACAATTACCCGCGCCTGTATGAGATTCCGATTTGAAGACTTGAACGGCCGTGCGCTGTGTTTCGTCAATGTACTACTACCAACACTGATTAAATTCGTCACTGCGGCCTTTTTCGCTGTTCTTCGTTGTTGTAACCGCAGGTGACAATAGCGCAATTCTCTTGAAGGATGGATTAACCAAATGACTGTGATTCTTGTCGCAAGTCGTAATCATCGTTTTCGGTAGCTGATCTTTCATGGTTTCTTTAATCAACCTTTCCCGCAAAGAGCTCTCATTAAGTCCAACTTTGGCACAATATACAGCACATGGGAAAATGAACGGCCTTAGTATGCCGGATTTCATTATTTATCTGAGGTAATCTGAGGTCCGCATCCAATATTAGTCAAGCCATTGTCATCCTAAGATTTTGCTGGCTAAACAGGGAATGCTCTACCTTGGAGAAGCTCAATCAAGCTAAAGGCAGGTGAGCCCTTTTTCCTTTTGCCACACATGGGTGTTACAATGATGAAATTTGCATATTCAAGCAATCACATGACGATAACATCCTCTGGTATCCTTCAAACGGTGGGCCAGGCTGTGCGTGATCTGGGAGTCACTTCTCGTCGAAGCTCTCTCAGACAATGGAGGTCTTCGGCGAAGTAGTAAGGTTATAAATGCACTAAGGAGCGAAGTATGTCTGAGGTTGAATTGTCGAAATGGTGCATGCTTATCACTTGCTAAACATGAAATTGTTGAGAAGCTAGTGAAAAGCTCGGTAGGTATGTGAAACAACTTCGCTAACAACCATGTTCAGTAATGACAGGTTGGACTTGTTTGTGAGTCAATGACTTACCTCACACATCAGTTATATGATCATTGTCTGATTCGTTCTATGGTTTAGATTTTTAACATTCTATTTTCCGTAAAAGCAAAAAACCACAAAAACTGAAATGACTCATTTTGATATAAAATCCTATCGAACATGGTTCAGGCGACGAAATGCCTATACCAATGCTTCAAAAGCCAACGTTGAGCGTCCACAGCAAGCAGAGGAAGAGAACCAGGATATGGATCCGCCTGGAGAAGGCGCGTTGTCGTCGATGGAGCCCGTAGAATGGACTGAGACTGGGGTATTGACTGAATCTCAAGCTAGGCAGCGACCTCTAATCAGTGAGTAACCTTTTTTCTCCCTTTCAGGACAAGTTAATTTATGCCTTGATGGCGTCCAGGCCAACAGATTGAATTTCACATCGACAGCTTTCGAAACGCCACGATGCATGAAGAGCGTTTGACAGCCTTGGCGAATCTGGCAATCTCAGGTCAGATAGCTTCTGCTCTACGACCTCAGTATGCTGAAGAAGCAAGATCATTCGTATGGTGTCAAGCAAGGCTTCGGAACTCGGTCAGATCCTTTCATCAGTGCTCTCGGCTGACAGACCCGTCTACTACGCCTAATTTTCTTCCTTCCGACATGCGTACCGACAGTCAGTATGAGGATGAAATTCTCCAGTCTTGGTGGTCGCAAAAATTGGTTCTCGACCGGGATCCATGCAGAATCAACCAAGCTAGACTGTGGTCCGAATTGCAATCGAAAGTGGATGGACATTATTGGTCTAGTAACGATGCAGACTTGGATCAAACACTTGACAGTATTTTGGGTCAGCCCTGGGCTTCAGAATTTCCTGAAAATTTGACGCATGTGAACAAAGCCATATCCAGTTCGACTTTTTGAGATACTGCGATATAGCAAACTTCCACATGACAATGTATATATAGGCAAAATGCATTCACTCTGCAACTTGTACCTCCGTCATTGCTCTCTCACATATTTTCTGCGCCGGCAGCACTCAAAGATAGCTGTATTGATTACGTACATCCAATGGGTGTCCGGATCCGCAAGGAGAGGTGGAGGCTTCTTCGCTCATGTTTTTGAAAGACTGGCCGTCACTCGAGCACTCTTCACCTTCATTGATTTCGTTAGTTTCACACCCATACACCTTTCTGTCCCTCGATAGACATATCCATTCATTAATTAGATCCCCAATAATCGGCCATGTCATCACCATCGTTACTTTTGCCCGGCCAACCTTTGCCGGCACAGCTTATCACCCCGCCCCTACCGAAATGTGGAAAAGGTTGTTATGAGCGCAACGGCCAAATCGTGGCTAGCGTTGTGGGGAGACCACGGAGAGACGGTGCTGTGAGCCATGTTCAAGATTTTTTTCTACCGTGTATTATATAGTGCTGATGGATTCTATGCAGGTGGTCAGCGTCGTAGGGAGGGAGGAAACAGTCGGTACAGTTGATGTAGACTCCATCGTGATCGGCGTTGTAAGTGTCCCACCTGATTACAACTGTAAAATATCATTCAAAGCAAATTCTCAGATTTCCAGATTGACGCCTCAACAAGCACATGTGACTCTTACAACTCTGGCCGATCGCCCCCTTCCCGAATCTTCAGAAGATTTCACGGGCCTAATTCGAATTGCGGACATCAGGTTAACAGAAAGAGACAAGGTGAAAATGGGTGAATGTTTCAGATTAGGTGATATTGTTAAGGCGAAGGTGGTGAGTTTGCTTAATTCTTTGAATCTCATGGGAGCGGCCGGGCTGAAAGATTCAATGTTATAGCTAAGTTTAGGTGACGCAAGGAGCTACTATTTGTCAACCGCAGCCAACGAGCTGGGCGTTGTGTATGCGAAATCAGAAGCTGGTATGTTTGTTAACTGCAATTTTCTCTTTTTTTTTTTTCTTTTTTTTCTTTTCAAATCATTTGCTGAATACATGGCGTACAGGTAATCCCTTATTGCCGGTTAGCTATCAGGAAATGGAGGATGAAGTGACTGGGAAAAAGGAGAAGAGAAAAGTTGCAAAGCCTGAAGGAATATAATTGTAATGGTGGTGAGTTTACACATAGTAAATCATTATGTCGTGTCCTATTACTGATTGGTAAGGTCCGTACTACACATCACAGGTTGAGTTTTGCCGATGTATCCTTCTCTCTTATTATGTTACTCTTGTATCAGCCAACATACTCTTCAACCTTTTGAGGAATTTGCATCGATCTAGACTCGATACAACTAGGCCATATCCAATTGTATAAAACACTGATTAGTTGGGTTGAAGCTTACATTTTATAGTAAGTCACCGCCTATGAGGTTCTTTCAAGCTTAAGCGAGATTTTCAAGTTGATTCATTTAGGAAGTCAATCACGTGTTACGTATATTGCACACTTTGTAGCGTGTGACAAGGTCTGGAAACGATGTTCATAAGCAAAATAATCCGTCCTTACAATGACTAGGCGAAACCCCCCATCATGGCCGACCAAAGCTTCCCTGCTCCATTTGACATACTGGTTCTATGATCCCTAATATTATCCATCATTGACTCGACTCGCCTGGGCCCTAGCGCTTCAATCTGACCACAGGTTCACCATACGTCCTAGGTCTAGCTCCTGGCTGCCAAATTGTCGGCGTGGCAGGTACGAAATGGATTTCCCAAGCTTCCCTATTTTCCCCATTCTTAAGTTCAGACTCCCTCATTCTTCGCCTTCTTTCCCGTTTTTTCATCCTTATTCGCTCACTTCTTCTAATCTCCCTTTCCCGTTTGGGCAAGTACATGTCACCCTTCCTGGCTTGCCTTTCCTCATCATCTTCACTTCCATATCCAAAATCATCATCCGATGCGGTTTCATCGTCGCTCCACTCCGAGGCATGAGAATAGCCACGCTTACTGTGCGGTGGCTCAATAGGCGGTGGGATGACCTTCTTGCCGTTCTGGGCGGCATATACCCTAATACCTCGTGGGGCAAAGAATGCAACAGCCCAGGAAGCGAGAAGAGAATGTACGGCTTCAGAAAGGATAGGATCGGGACCAGTGTGTTCACCTCGGGCTTGTCGAGTGAGCGAATGAGATGCGCCATGGAGAGCTTCTCGAGCGAGGTCTTCGATGAATTTCATCCTGAAGCCGTGTTAGTGGGGATGATGGATATCATCGACGATGTTTTAGGAACTTACCAATCTTGCTCATTGACATCTCTGCTAACGAGCTCAGGAGGGAGATGCAGCTGGTGAGGATGGTTGAGCAAATTGGCCGAAAAGGAAAAAGCTTCGAAAGGTTCGTAGCGGTAGTAAGAGTCGTGTTGAGCGGGAGGGCGGTCAAAACATGGTGGCCTATAAAAGAAAAACAATCATAAGCATGCATTCTGCATCGCGACATGATCTTCTCCATTGACTTTGCGGGCCCTCTCCAAAAAAAAAAAAAAAACAAAAACGCGGGTAGCAAAACGCCTTGGCGCTAGCCTTCCCACTTGTCCATTGAATCTCTCAGAATCCTCTTGGGTCATTCCGATCACTCTTCTTTGAAACCAAGTAGTAATTTCTCCAGCCTACGTACTGATCAGGTCTACCGGTAGCGGTCTCTGACATCAGGGTACTAGTCTGTGAGCCAGAATGACTTGGATACCTGTAAGTGCTTGCGCCCATCGCAGAATGCTGGGCGGTTAGTGGCATGCCGCGGGTATGAGGTTGTGGAAGAGGGGCTGGCGGTTCTTGAGGTGGCTGGACAGCAGGGGCAGGAGGATTTGTTCCTGCAGTTACAATGGGTCGACCCCAGCCGTCCCATCCTGTGGTGACGGGAAGTGATTGAGCATTTTTTTTTTCCTTCTTGATTACCAATGTCGGGATTTTACTCACCTTCAGGCAAGGCGGGAGGCACTGCAAATGCGCAGCTGTCAGTATGGACTCTACATACAACCCATCACTCTAGTTTTTTACTCACACATTCGCCCATACTGATCGAATCCCTCTTGTCCTGGACGAGCGATGAACGGCAGGCCGAATGGCATTGGAGGCAGAGCAGAGGGGTCAGGAGGTCGATACGGTTGGCTACGGCACACATGTCAGCTTGATCTCTCGTATATGTGTGCTAGGACACATGCAAGCCAAGGCGGAAAAGCGGCATGCGTACCTGGAGCCCACACCGCCCGGCCCTGCAAAATCTATTGTAACAATGGGCACATTAATACACGTTTGCTATTATTTCATTTTCATCGTCTTTTCTCTCGCTCCAGTCCGCATCATATGCCACATTCAGTGCTTTTACGCCCGCGCGCTCCTTTTATTCTACTATGCACACCTGCCGCACTACATTCCAGGACCCATGTGCGCACCTCTTCCAAGTTGATCTCTTCCAAACCACCCTCTTGGCAAGTTGCCGACGCCGGGCATGCCAGGCATGATACCAGGGATTGGGGCGGCCATTGGCATGCCCATACCCATCGGCATGCCCATTGTGCCCATGGGATAGCCGGGCATCATTGGGTTGAGCATCATCGGGTTGAACATCTGGTGCGGGATGCTTGGTGGGCGAACGCCGACGAGTGGTGGTGGTCTAGGGAATAGCTGGGGGTGGGGGAGCGGGAGCGGGAGGGGGGCGCTGAGACGGCATATATATGTAACAACAGGGGGACAAAGGAGGAGAATGAGCATCCAGTCAGCTTTGGGACTGTGTGGAGTCAAAGGACCTCTTCAGCGAAAGGGGGGGCCCTTCCACCCGGAGCTTCCCGGAACGAGAAAGAGTCACTCACCCCCCACGTCCCAGCTTCGCACTCAGCCGCTCCCTCGCCTGCCGCCCAATCTCACTCGGGGCAGCCGGGTATGCATACCTGTACAGCAGTCAGCATCCAGCGTCCACGCAACCATGCAACACTCACCTCTCGCTCATCGGCGGCGGCAGTGCCCCGACAGGCCGGTAAGGTGGCGAGCTGAACTTGTCTCTCTTCTCCGGCCGCCTCCGCTCCTTATTTGTCCTTCCTCGTGATTCGATGATCCCCACATGCTCTCTAGCATCATGCCCAATAGCCACATCTGCCTCGTTGGCATTTGTATGATCACGCCAGCGAGCATGCAGATGTTCATTTCCATGACTATCTTTATCAAGCTGAGCCGATAAAGTCATGATCGTCTTGGGACCCGTAGGAGCTGTGGCTTCCATAGCAACTGTTGTGGGCGCAAGAGTGGATGGAGGAGGCGCCGTCGACGGGGGTAAAGCGTTAGGAGGTGGGACGGTACGTGGACCGGGCGTGGTCATGGCAACTGTACTAGCTGGGCGTAGCTCAGTCACTGTCATTGCTTGAGCGGGAGATGTGGTCACTTCAGCAATGGTGATAGGCATAGGTGCTGGAGCAGCGGCAACTGTAGGAGGTGACAAAGGCTTTGTTTGAGAAGGAAGCGGCGATCTTTTCATCAAAGCTTGGTAGTCAACTACGTACATCCCTTGTTGTCAGCATCCCCAATTCTCACGTTTCTCCGTTGCGCGAAAGCGACAACAGGGAAAGTAAAATAAAAAAAAGGGGCGGGGGGCACATACCCATTGGAATCGGACGGATACCAGCTTTAGTTCCGGACATTCTCCCACTACTAACCGTAAGCGCGACTGATCTTGCGCATCCCATTCCTTTGGTGGTGGGACCACCCGCAGTAGTTACAGCAGTGTTGACATCAGCTTCCTCTACGCTCTGCGGTAGAAGAGGGTAGGAAACAGTCTCTACTGTCGTTGTTCCTATAGTTCTTGTCTTTGGCGGAGGAGATGATTTACTACCGAAAAAATGACACTTCATAGTAACTGGCGTGTTCGGTGCGCTATGGACTGGAGATAGTGGCGGAAGAGGCTTTGAGCTTGATTTGACAGACTTGGGCTTGGTAGAATGCGGCGGCGGCGGCGGAGGAGGAGGAGGAGGTGCAGGTTCTTCTTCTTCCGGGATACTTTCGACGTAACGACTGCCGGTCTCGAAAACCTCTGGTGGACTACCAGGCCGACGCTTGATGGTTCGGGTAGTCGTAACCACCTTTGTCTCTTCCACTATTTCCTCTTCTGATTCCCCTCCTACACCTTGTTCTTCAGCCGTCGGAACCACAGGAGGAAGAGGCGCGGTGGTTGTACTCTGAAGCCCGGAAAGTCGGGGTCGGGTAGATAGCGACGGACTCGGCGGTACGGCAGGGATGCTGGCGATCGTGGACGCTCGTGTGGTAGTCGGAGGGACGGTGGCAGGCACCACGAGAGGTGTTGCAGAAAAGTCTTCTACAGCTTCTTCAGCAGCCTCTTTTACCGTTTCTTCTATGACAATGGGTGTGGGTGGGATAGCTGCGATAACTGGTGGGGGAATGGGGACAGGCGCAGCGACTGCCTGGGGAATGGTGACGTTGACGATTACTTCTGGGTGGTGGTGTGAATATCTCGAACGATGAGAAGGTGTAGGGGAAAGAGGTCTGATAGTAGGGGCCTTTACGCTTGGTGGCTTGTCAACGGCTTTTACAGAAGGAACCTTGCTAGGGGCTTTGACGCTAGGTACGACCGTAGGAGGCGGCGCAGCAACGGAAGGGGCACTTGGTGCAGCTGGTACAACCTCTACGACTTGTGCAGGACTAGACGTTGTAGCGAATATACTTTTTGTCCTCGTGATATGCGAAGTAGTCGCGGCTGCACTACGAGCCTTGACACTTGCGGCTCTACTTTTTGTTTTGGTGCTTGCTTTGGCACTACTTGCAATGATTGGCGGTGCAACGAGTTCAGGAGTGGCTTCGGCTTGTGCTTCAACAACAATCTTTTCCTCTTTCAACTCGTCCGCGTGCTTCTCTTCAATGGTCTCTTTAACAGGTCCGTCAGGCTTGACAGGGCGGACGTAATGGGAATGATGATGATGATGATGCTCGTGGTTGTGATGATGACGCTGCGATGGGGGATACGAAGCTACATCCGTGGGGGGATCATACGAATGGAGCGTAGAGGATGCCATCTTGCACAAGGGTAGAGAAGGCTTGAGGGACAGAGTCTGAAAGGAATATGAGTGGGGGGAATTGACAATGGAATACGGCCGGGTTCGCTCACCTCGGTTGATATCTGTAGCAGCAGATAACTAGTGATTAAGGCAATTCCTTTGTGAAAGAGATCAGGCTATTCTAATGAGCATAGCATGTGGCATGATACCAGAATAGCAGAAAAAGCATGGCAAGTGGATTTTCCCTTTTTTTGCCATACTTGTCGAACCACACAATCACATTGTACCTTTGCCCAAAGGCATACACCCACCTCCAAGCCCGAGGCAACATGCAGAGTGAAGTCGGGCCCCGTCATCCACGCTGGTCATTGGGACGCTGCATGTAATAGGGATGCATGGGCAGGCAGGTTGGTCCTGAAAGACATTTTTATTGTTCGCTGTTTCATGACCACCGGCGTAATGATGTGATGGTTGATGGCTAATCCCGGTCCTTTGCGCAGGAAGTCGCCCTTTCCAGTTCTTCAGCCTTGACATCGTCCGACGCGTGTTATGAGCGACTGATTTTGAGTGTATGCCAGACCAATGGATAAATATATTTCTTCGCGCAGATGCAAGAAGCACGCGCAAACTCATGACGGTCGGTGCATCGTAAACAAATAAATGAATAATAAGGAAAGCCCATATCAAAATTACCCGATATGGTAATTCATGACATGACGCTCGCTATCTATCATCTATCGTCGATCCATTATCTACCGAAAGGCATGACAGAGCATGGCAGTAGTTAAAATTGCGCATCTGTGCATGCGTGAACAACCAACTTGTGTGTCCACTAATAAGACCACCTTCTTGCAACTGGAGAGGGAGGAGTATGACGGCAGTGACGAGTGACTAAAGACGCTTGCGCAAAACGGGATGCATAATTCCAGCAAACAGCAAACGGTGGTGCAGTGACATCATCGCATCCCACTGCATCCACATCTATTTAATACGTACTGCTCCATGCCAACTCTTATTCCCTCAAACGATTCACCCACAACACACCATATCAACACCTAACATGGACGACCCTACCACCCAAGCACGTCCCGCAAATGACACCTTCAAGTCCACAGACCCATCCCGTGCCGTCCCTGCCCCTGTCCCCACTCCCGCAGACATCAACAACCAGCGGCAGCAGCAGCAACAGAATTCTGCACCAGAGGCCACTGGCATCCGTCAAAGGGTGAACAAGCTTTCGCACTCTGTCGAGGGCGCTGCAAGCCACCCTGCTGTCCGAAACGCCAAACAGGTCGCTGTCAACCAGACTAGAGGCCTTCGAGAGAGACTCGGCAGGAGCCCGACCATTATGAAATTGGAGAAGCGTACCGGCATTGACAGGGTCGCCCTTGTGGGAGGTGGCGTTCTGTTGTAAGTACCCGTCCATTTCTGGAATGACCACTGTGTTGATAAAATATCTCAGATACATTCTTCTCATCCCCGTCAACATCTTCCATCTCGCACTTCCCACTACCCAGCTTTTGACAATTCTTCCTGCTGCCTACCTTTCAGCTCAAGTGCTTGACTCTTCCGAAAGTGGGGCCAATGACGAAAAGGTCAAGATCTTGCTTTCCTTCTTTGTGGTTCTCGGCTGCATCCAAACTCTAGAGAGCTTGATGGCCGGATTTTTAGAAAAGAGAATTCGTGAGTAGATCATGGCAACATTACACTCATAGGCACTGATGAGACTACCAGCCCAATATTACACTGTAAAGCTCTTGTTCCTTGCCTATTTGCTTCACCCGAAGACTCAGGTAAATACATAACCTTACTCGCTTGAAACATCTATTGATCATTTGTAACAGGGCGCAAAGAAGATCCACGAATCTGTCTTCCGCCCCTTAATCAAGAACAGGGACAGTCCTTTGTCCCCAACCAACGTTTATCCCAGCTCCACATCGAAGACCGATGCCAGCACTACCGGATCTACCAACGCTTCAGTCCCCTCTCAAGGGGAGGGCACTGGTACACCACCAACTAGCAGATCATCCAACTCCAACGTCGCCTCCAGCCCTATCCACTCTAACAACCCCTTCATATCCGACAACTCTCCTTCCAAGGCGGTTCCCCAAAGTACCTCTGCTACTAACTCTCCCGATTTTGACCGTAACTTTGGCGCTCCTTCTTCTACTTTTGCCTCCAGCGCTGGCTCTGAGAATGTTACCGGTCACCAAGCACCTACCCTTGCTCAGTTGCAGGCCACCACTGGAAGCGCCGCCATCGGCAGCAACGACTCTTCTTTCCCTCCTCCTCGGGTGCAGGCTCAGCAAGCTCTTGCTCATGCCGTGCAGGACAGCGGTGTTGACACCACCGAGCCTACTGACCCTTCCAGGGCCGGTATCTAAGGCTGGTAATGTGACAAAGGCAGATGCCACGGGCAAAATCTCAGCGTCGTCAACGAACTTCATTAATGGGCCTTTCATTTAAGAAGCTTCTTCTTGCATTACAAGGTCAAAATGACCATTTAACGAACTTTTGAATTTCCAAGATTGAAAATAAATGATTGTAGCCTTTATCTCAGGTTGCAACTTGCTAGCAGCCCTTGCATGTAAATATGTACACGAAAATGCATTTGTTCCATCTTGCTATCATTTTATCGTCCAGCCATGTTATTATACTGCTCTTAAACCTTGATGCTTGTATTGCCAAGCGTGACGAATAAAAACAAACAAAAAAAGAAAGCCTCCGGCGGGGCTCGAACCCGCAACCGCACGATTGAGATGATGGCCCGTAACCGGTTCAAGCAGACTCTAAGAGTCGTGCGCGCTACCGATTGCGCCACGGGGGCTTCTGTTGTTTATTTGGTTTAAGCGTTCATTAGATTCTGTAGGTTTTATGTAAAAAGTGGTCATTTATCGACACCTCTAGACGCGTTGTGCAGTGGCGGCGGACGGAGGAAATACCTTCGTTGAAATAGTGAGCAGCAGCCAGCAGCTCAAATTGACTCTCTAAAACAAAAGCGTCTTTCTTCTACCATTTCTTACTTTTACGTTAGAGTCGCGCATCGTGACTATTTCTGTGTCAATCCGGCTCCCAGGGCTTCTTAGAGCTTGACGTTTCCCTCTCCGTCGCGTCCGACCTTGTTCATTGCTGGCATCACCTACGACCCTTTCTTGCGAAACAACCAATGAGCCGCGCCAGTGTGATCGTCGACGACGACGACGAGGATGATGAATTTGCTGGGATTGAGAGTATAACCGCTAGTCAGTGGGTCAGAGACCCAGTCGTTAATCGACATTCTGGACCAAGCAGTAGTAGCAAGCATTCTTCACAAGATGTTACAGGTGAGTCTCTTGCAGCCTTATTGCCCTCTTTCTCACGCTCCAACAATAGCTGACGATAGCTTTGCTTATTTCATAGAACGGCGACAATTCCAAACTCCCGAACTCTCACATTTCAACACATCGGACCCCGTCTCAATTCCTGTCTTACGAACTCCTCGTAGTTCGCCCCGTCAGTCACACCCATCGACTCCTATCAGCTGGTCTCCTTCCCCTTCTCCTTTACCCTCACGGATACGCAAAACTTTCCCAGAAGACATAGAAGACAAAGAGAATGTGCCTCCTTCCTCTGGGTCGATAGAACAGACTAGCAAGGGAAGTTTGGGGAAGAGTAAAAGACGTAGGATGGTGATAGATTCGGAGGATGAAGAAGTGATAGCCGGTCAAAAGCAGCGAAAGGACAAGGGAAAGGGAAAGGGAAAGGAGCCAGAGGTCATTGAGATACTCGATGAAGCGATGCCAAATGAAAGGTGGATAGGGCATGTCGACTACAACCCGACTGAGGATTATTACGACTCGCATGACGAACCCTACGATTACTATGACCCTCTACCTTTCAACAGACAAGATCCTGTCTCTATATCTCCACGGCCGCTGGGTGAAATTCCCCACATTGATCCGATCCAGCACCCTCCAGACGGACCGATAGCAGCGACGTCTATCCTCGCGACCATGGACTATCCTCTCACTATGGTTTCAGACCTCGATGATCGGCTACAAGAGTTCTATACCACGCACTTTCGCAGAGGTGCGGACAAGGATATTAACAGCGCTTTGAAAGGGTCTAGGACGTCTGGTGGTGATGATGAGAATGGTACGGCTGGGGGGAAGGCCAAGAAGGCTACCTCGTTCAAAAGAAAATCTTGGCCGCGGAGGGGATGGAATAACACTAGTTTCAGAGGCAGAGGCAAAGCGAAGAAGAAGTAGAAATAGGAAATAGCATTGGTTGTACAGTATTCACCATATCCTTGTATAATCTCTCATTTCATGCACTGTGATTTTGGTCCACCACCCAACACCCACAACCCGTATATGGTCTATCCAAAGGCCCAAAAATGCATAGATGAAGGCACCAGGCCGGTACAGATAATGCAGCAGGCCAGTACAGATAATGCAGCAACCCTACAAGCAATATAAATCATCACTTCTTCCCCTTTCTCCCCTTTCCCTCATCCTTCTTCTCATCCAAAAACCCACCAATCTCTAAAGCATCTCTAGCAACTTTACTGATATGCTTGAATCTATCAGCGCCCAACTTGTGCCCGCCGTACCATCTCGTGACAATGATCATCACGTTCTCAAGTTCTAAGATTTCCAAAAGATGCCGTAATCTCCCGCCCGCCTGTGACTCTCCATCGTCATCGTAGTCTATCCAAATATATCAGTTTTGACTGGTCAGACGGCTGACTCAACTTACCAGTGTTGTAAACTTTCCCCGCTGGGCCACCCACGTCTTTGGCAATTCGATAAGCATAGATGGCTGGATGTGCTGCTCTGGCGACTCTCTTATCTCCCAAGAGCTCATGCACTACTAACGGAACATCTCGTTCATCGGTCACTTTGACTGCTCGTCCAACAAACACTGATTTTCTATCCACAACCTCCTCCGACACCCATACTCTTAGTCCGTGATCCTTGCCAGCCTCGATTCGGAGCATTGCTTCTGTTGGTGGCGTATCGTCTGCTGCACGTGTGTAGGAGAACGTTGGTCTAGGAGAGAGGCGTTGGGAATAGCCGACATCCTCGTTATCAGAGGCTTCAGGAGAATTTGACGCGGAGACTGTGATTTGGGGGTTACGCTGAGCTTCACGGGCGGCTCCAGACGCAAGCTGCTGGGCATACCATGTGCGGGCTAACGACTGGACATGGGTCAATCCTTCGAAAACGCAGACATCGCCAGGGTTGAAAGGAGCGCCGTCGGAAGATATGTAGGTGCGGGTGATATTGCCGACTACGTCGATATAACTATCAGCGATCGCATCAAGAGCCAAAAGGGTAAATCTCACACAATCCGCTATCTATGGCAAAGCTGCCCAAATATCGTCCCAAGAGTTGAAGCTGCGGTGGGCTTGAATTTGGATAAGTTGGAGGCAAACTGACTAATATCCGCATAACGGGAGCTTTGTGAGGCATGATGGTCGGATCCACTCCCTCCAGAGCATCTCCTTCCTCCCACACTGGTAGACTGACTTCATAGCGAATCCTTTCTCCAGGGGTAAAACCTATTTCCGCATTCCAAACAGCGTCCGTCCACTGCTGCGAACCTCTTCTTTCAGTGTTGGGGGTATCAGACAGTTGAGAGTTTCTTGAAGGAGGCCTAGATGTAAACGCAAGCCTAATAGAGTCATCGCCGTAGATTGACATAAGAGCTTCGAGTTCATAACCAATTGCGGCGAGGTTAGGGTCGTTATCGAAATTTTCTTCCGATAGAAGATGTTCGATGAACTGGGTGGTGAGAGGAATTGACTACATTCTTAGCGTCCGTCTGACGTATACAAAGGTTACTACCTTTAGGTTACATACCTTTAAGAGTGTTCCATGGGGATCACGTAATGGTTCTGGGGCACTGCGTTGCTGCAATTCGGGATGTTCAGGACCGGATGGGAGCTTGAGGCTGGCGATAGCGTCCGCCAGAGCGATGGGGTCTGTGTGCCGGGACATCGAGGGGCGGAGTGAGACGATGTGTCTACGTAAGAAAGGGATTGGCGGACGTTGGAGGAATAGAGTTAGTAAAGAGTGTGCTCTCCTTGTGAGCATGCTCTGTTTGAGAGTGAGAGTTGAGCGAATCTTTATTTTCCGATGAACCTGACGCAAATCAATTCCATGACGACGATATCGCTCGGCGGCGGGCGGGCCAAGACACCCCCACGTGTCTTCCGCGTGTGGAGAGTGGAGGCAGCCCTAGCCCCCCTCCTTCTTGAACAAGCCATATTCCATCGATGTCGGCTATCATCAGCTCACACAACGACACACCAGACATGGCCACAGATCCATACATAGACCTCAAACGGTAAGCACCACCATCGTCGCAGGCACACATGTTCATGCCCCATACAGCGAGGTAGAGGCGTCTTTGTCTACCATACACTCTCTTACACAGAATCACCCAGACATATTCCGCAAATCATCCTCTCCAGAGACCGTCCAGGCTCAAGAGGAACTACGCGGAGCACTCTCCATGCTCGAGACGGATGTGGAAGATCTGGAGGAGAGTGTACGGGTAGTAGAGGATATGGGCGAGCGATGGGGTCTAGGCACGAATGAAGTGCACAAAAGGAGGGACTTTGTACAAAGGGTGAAGAGAGAGGTGGAAGTGAGTCAACAATGTGCTGGAGCCTGCATGGCTGCCCCGCTGACTATCCACAGAGCTTACGGTATAAAGTGTATCATATTGGGCCATCAACTCCCAAAGGTAAAGGAAAAGACGATGCTTCTGGGCGCTATCGCGATGAGCCTGCAGATCTCGAGCGAGGGTACGACGAAGACGAGGTACGAAGATGGGAAGCACAAGAACAAGAGGTGAGCTCTTAATATTCACTCCCTTTCTGCCATCCTGGTGTCCAAGTTTCAGCTCATACACGATTATAGATGTTGGTCAAGAAGCAAGACGATACTTTGGGCATTATATCAGGCACGCTGCATACTCTGGCAAGCCAAGCGGGTCTTATAGGGCATGAAGTGCATGAACAAAACGAGTATGTCGAGTGTATTGTCTCTTAGTTGGAAGTCATCTTTGCTTATTGGTGTTTGTCATCAGGATGCTCGATGATCTCTCAACCAGGGTAGAACATACAGATTCAAAGTTGAGAAAGGTTCAACGAACGATGGGAGACTTTATCCGGCGTAATGAAGGTGAGTCCTTGGAATTTCAATGTTAACGAAAAGATCTGCTCACAGCGAGGGTAGAAACAAAGAGCGGATGGTGTATATTGATATTAATCATTGTTCTCATGATCTTGCTGTTACTCGTAATCATCACATGAACACGCCTGTGGCATGCCATGTTTATCAGTTCGATTTAGAATTACATGCTCTGTTGTATAGTTATGCACTAAGATGTAGACAAATATCTTGTACATCGTGATTCACTACACCATTCTGTCCATGGACACTCCCATCCCACAAAATTGACCTGCATTGTACTATTATTACATGCTATTGATTTTAGAATGATTCCAGTAGCTCTTTTTATACATTCCTGCCTTTCTTCTTTTACTTTGGCATGTTGTGCAATGAAGTGCCGACGGCCACAAGCTTGGTGATGGTGTACTCATCCGTACCTTGTCGACCACCTTCCTTGCCATAACCAGACTCCTTGATACCACCAAAGGGACTATCGATTTATGTTTGTCAGAACACTTTGAAAAACAAAATCCCCCGAGATAAAAACTACAAAAAAAAAAAAAAAAAAAACTTACATGACGGCTTGCGAGATCATACCGGTGTTGGCACCAACCATACCGGTCTCAAGGGCCTCGGCAACCCTCCAGATCCTGTCAGAGTCCCTGGAGAAGAAGTAGCCGGCAAGACCGACTTCGGCACGGTTGGCCCTCGTTACAACTTCCTCTTCAGAAGAAAATCGGAAGAGAGCGGCAACGGGACCAAAAGTCTCCTCAGTAGCGATCAACTTGATATATAAAGAGTTAGCATGATCAAGAGTTGTTTTGCTTTATGTGTATAGGCCGAAAGGAACTTACGCATTCGTCGCTGACATTGGTAAGGACGGTGGGGATGTACTCGGTACCATTTCCTCGCTTGCCACCAACAAGGACTTTGGCGCCCTTTTTGATAGCATCTTGGACGTGCTGAGATAGATGAATGAATTAGCAGTGGCCCACAATTTTAAAAGATAGCGAAAGAAATTACCTCCTCGACCTTTTCGGCCTGCTTAGAGTGGATCAAAGGACCGTGGGTAACACCTTCTTCGAAACCGGGACCGACCTTGAATTCGGCAACTTTCTCGGCGAGCTTCTTGGCAAATTCGTCGTAGATGGCTTCGTGGACGTAGATCCTGTTGGCACAGACACAAGTCTGACCCGAGCCTCGGAACTTGGAAGCGATGGTACCGGCAACGGCGGTGGGGATATCGGCGTCTTCAAAGACGATGAGAGGAGCGTTACCACCAAGCTCGAGAGACATCTTCTTGAGGGTAGAAGAGCACTGAGAAGCAAGAATCTTGCCGACTCGGGTTGAACCTGTGAAGGAGACCTTGTGAACAGCAGGGTTGGTACAGAGTTCCTTGCCGACATCCTGGAGGTTGGCGTCGGTGGTGATGACGTTGATGACACCGTCAGGGATGCCGGCTCGTCGGGCAAGCTGCAAGAATGGTTTTAGTTTTAGAGCCTTTCAGAAGGTATGAAGAATGCAAGACGTACTTCAATGATGGCAAGGGTGGTGAAGGGAGTCTCGGAAGGAGTCTTGATGACAGAAGTGCATCCGACAGCGAGGGCGGGACCCATCTTCCTCGCAATCATAGCAGCGGGGAAGTTCCACGGGCAAAGCAAAGCAACAACGCCGATGGGCTGCTTGATGGAAAAATTCCTGGTACCGGGGACAGAGCAAGGAATGACTTCGCCATAAGTCCTGAGAGCCTCACCCGCAAACCAGGAGAAGAAGGAACCGGCATAAGTGGCCTCGGCCATGGCGTCGTTCCAAGACTTGCCGTTCTCCCAAACGATCAATCGCGCAATGTCCTTGATAGAAGCCTGGTAGAGACGATAGAGCTCAGAGAGCCAATTGGAACGCTGAACAGGGGTGGTGCTGCGGAACGTGGCAAAGGCCTTTTCGGCGACTTCGATAGCATGGCGAGTGTCCTCAACGGTCATCTCGGGGCAGGTACCGATGGCCTTACCAGAGGCAGGGTCTATCCACGATCGATCAGTTGGATGCTTGTGATACACAGACATCTTACACACCATTAACCTCAAAGGTCTTGCCGGACTGGGTACCGACGTACTGGCCGTTGATGAAGCCCTTCTGGATGAAGAGAGAAGGGTCGTCGAGACCAAGCTGGATAATACCAATGACGTCAGTAGTGCCGAAGGAGATGGGACAAGACGGCTTACAGGGTTCTCAGAGGTGACTTTGGGCCAGTTGGACATTGTTCGTGATCCGTTTGGTGCAAGAAGACGGGGTGTGAGCTGAGGGTTAGGAAGTTGGAGCTTTTTGGAGAGAGAGGCAGCAGCGATGAGGGTAGGAGTGGAAGTGTGTAGTCGTCGTGTCGCAGTTGTGAAGTGAGTGGATCTTTTGAGGGAAAGAGAGGCTGGCGATCTTATTGGCATGTCTTTTGTTTGAGAGGAAAAGCTCGGGGAGTTTTAAATAACTGGGGGGGAAGAGGCGCTCCGTCGTAGTCAGCAGTGCGCTGGGAGACATCGAGGTGGATTCGGTTAACATGCGGTCGCTTACGGGCAGCGGAATCAAATTAACCGATCCTGGGATGATTTCCGAGCGGAGATGGCCGATCTCCCATCTCGATCTCCGATGCCGAACCGACCACATCTTTGAGTAATCATCTTCCGTCGGCTCCCTCATACTGTCTCCATTTCCCCGCTTCCCCCTCCCCCTGCACCCGCTATGCCGTCCATTGCCGCATCTTCGCCAGACCACGATGAGAACGCCCCCCTCCTTGCGTCTCCCACCCTCGAAGCCGGCACCACACGACCCCCGACACCCTCCCCCCCATGGCAGTTTTGGAACCGTCCACCATTCCGCCGCGTACATTTCGCTGAGCATGACCAGTTTGTTCCCCCGGAATCTGTCCATTCAGAGAGTGAAATCAGTGCAGATGGAAATGAACGATATGGCACCAATCCCAAGTATCCTCGTCAACGGTTGCAGCAAGAAGAGAAGATGGGCCGGTGGATGATGTACTGTCTATTAGTACTCGTCGGCATGGTTTTCGGAACTTTAATTTCCAGAAACTGGCAAAACAAAGGGGTAACCGGAGATATGCCCATGGTACCTCCCGTGTGGACGTTACCTCCTGTGCGTTTCTTGTGTTCCCAGCGGCTGATTTTATGCAACTGTGACTAACAACTGGCTTCAGCCCACCGGTCTTCCTAGGAATGACGCGTATCTTATCAACGCCACGACCGCTGCCGTCGCTTCTGAAGATGTCACCTGTTCCAATCTCGGTCTTTCCATCTTGCAAGACAAGAACGGTTCGGCTGTCGATGCTGCCATCACTACGACACTCTGTATCGGTCTCCTGAACGCCTTTTCTTCAGGTATCGGTGGAGGCGGCTTCATGGTTGTCCGTGTACCAGAGACGCACGAGATAAAGGACCAAGTGCTCCGTGATATTGGGTATGATGATGAGCTGGGGGAAAGCCGAGTGGTTGCCTTGGACTTTAGAGAAACCAGTCCTGCGCTGTGCGAGAAGGATACATACGGGACTCACAAGGCAGGAAGAATGGCTGCGCAGGTCGGTGGCTTGGCTATCGGTGTTCCGGGCGAGCTTAGAGGGTTAGAGGCTGGTATGTGTATCACCTTCCTTTTCTTTACCTTTTTTTTTTCGCTTATCGTACCCTGCCAGCGCATAAACTTTACGGGGCTTTACCTTGGAAAGATGTAGTTATGCCCGTAGCGGAACTGGCCAAGGGATGGCGTGTATCCCGTGAACTTGCGAGGCGTCTTCGTGTAGGTTACCATTTTTCTTTTTTTCTTTTTTGCTAATACCAGCTGAGTCTCTCCACATAGCTTTTCGGCGACTTTATGCTCTCCTCACCCACTTGGTCTGCAGTCTATGCTCCTCGAGGACCGTTGCTTGTCGAAGGCGACTTTATCCAGAGGTTGAACTATGGCAAGACTTTGGAGAAGATTGCAGAGGAGGGCGCTAGTGCATTTTATCAAGGCGAGATTGCTGAGAGCAGCGTAAAAACTATTGCCAAGGCCGGCGGTGTCATGACTTTAGATGATGTGAGTTTCAGTAATAGTCAATAGCCCATAGTCATATATATAACGAAATCGACTTCATTCGCTGACTATTTGGTGGGGGTTATATCTATCTATAGCTTAAATCATTCAAAGCCTTTTCTTACCCTGCGATCCATTCTACCTTCATGTCCAAAGATATATACACCACCTCTGCACCTTCTTCCGGCGGGATCATGCTCGGTCTGCTCAACGTCCTTGAGCCGCTAAACATTACTTCCAACAACGGTCTCAAAAACCCTCTCAACCTCCATCGTTTTATTGAGGCGCTCAAATTCGCTTTCGGGGCTAGGTCCTGGGTGACGGATCCCGCTTTTGCCAAGGATAAGAAGAGGCTTGAAGAAGTTTATACCAAGGAATGGGCTGATGAGATTAGGAAAAAGATTACAGATGTGAGTGATCAATCGCCCTCCTTTTTTTTTCATGGAATTGTTTACCAAGTGGGAGATTTAATCCTAATTTATTTTTGAGCAGAATGAAACACACTCTGCCGATTATTATGGACTTCAGTACGATACCCCTATCGATCACGGAACTACCCATCTTAGCACTGTAGACAAATGGGGCGGGGCGGCAAGTGTTACCTCGACGGTAAGTTCGTATCCATCTACTACAAAAAGAACACACAAAAAAGATCTGACCAGATTCGTAGATCAATCTTATTTGGGGAAGCCATGTTATGGACCCCAAGACGGGTATTATCTTCAACGACGAGCAGGGTAAGTGTCACATGCGACGTGGGGGGTTGGGCATCAAATGCTGATTAAATCCATTCGATCATAGATGATTTCGCAGTCCCCGGCGCTCCTGATGCATTCGGTCTGTGGCCCAGCCCATGGAACTATCCCGCACCCGGTAAAAAGTGAAGTACTGCCTCCCTGGCTGGGCTGGCTGCACTTGCTAATTTGTTCCTCCCCAGACCACTATCCTCCACATCTGCCTCCATCATCCTCAACCCCACCACCTCTTCATCCCCTTCCCCCTCCCTATACGCCGTCATCGGCGGCTCAGGCGGCTCCCGCATCTTCCCCTCCGTTGCCCAAGTACTGTTAAACCTCTTCTCAGGGCTCGATATCTCCGAATCGATCGAAGCGTACAGGGTGCATAACCAGATTGTGCCGGATCTGACTACTATTGAAGTTGGGCCGGAGGGGGTGGATGAAGAGGTTGTGGAAGGGTTGAAGGAGAGGGGTCATAAGATTGGGGAGTTTGATGTGAATATTGGTATTTCTGAAGGTGGGTTCTTTTTGGGGGGGGGGGGGGGGGGGGGGCAAGATAAATGCCAGACTGATGGACATTCACAGTGCAAGCGATTGTGGTAGAGGATGGACATATATTTGCGTCAAGTGATTCTAGAAAGAACGGTATAGCTGCGGGTTATTAAATTAGATCCAAGTAAATTTGTACAAGTCGGTATCTAAATGTTGCAAGATTCAATTTAGTGTACTTAAAGGAAGCGCGATATTATACATGTCTCGAGTATCCTCTAAGCCCTAATCAATTGCCGTGCCACAACACACACAACGACACCGACACCGACACCGACACCGTCGATGAAAGGAATTAACATTGAAGACATGTGTCGATATAACGAAAGTAATCGCAAGACGGACAAAACAACAGGTTTGGAAAAAAAAGTGGAAAAAGTAGGATACTGGTTACACAGCGAGATCTAACAAGAATATATAATCCCGCTGCGTGATATTTGAAAAGGCGACTTGATTGAAAAACGACTTGATTGTTGACCGTCTATGCAAGCTTTGCTGCCAAGATAAGACCGGCAAAGAGGGCGGCACCCAATGCCCTGCCTTGGAGATTGCCAGACATCTCAAGGGCGTCTACCAACGATGTAGGGGCGGCAGATGTCAGGGGAAGGACCAAGATGGCCAGACGGGACAAGGCAAAGACCAAGGGGTCTGGTGTGGGCTGGGGGAGATGGGTCTCTGCGAAAAAGATATTAGCTTTGGACACGGACACACAAGGGATAGAAATGTACTGACCCTGGTAACGTGTGCGAGGGGCGTTGTGCCTGTGAACTCCCTTTTGTGGGACGAATGACACGACGGTAGATAGAGCAAGTGGGGGCAGAACGGTGGAGAAAACCCACCAAGCAATGGCACCCCAGAGCTCACTGCTCACGAAACCGCTGGCCTCTGGCAGTCTGAGGGTCCATGAAAAGGTTGGAGACCAGGAAAACAAGCTGTGCACGAGGCTGGACAAGGTGCCGGTCTTACCGGGGATAGGCGGGAAGAAATACGTATAGTTGTAGAATGGGAGGACATGGCCGAACAAGAAGAGCAATTCTGCGCTGAGCGCGGTGATAGTGAGGGCTTGCGGCGTTGAGATGATCTGGTCAAAGGTTAGGAATGGGAGCTCAAATCATGAAAAAGCAGGTCACCACGTACATCTCGGGTATGGCGGATACCAATGTTGACGCGTTCTTGTCCCCGGTGTTGAATTTGCAAGAATTGCTGGGCAATGTCTTGCAGCTTGGATGTGAGTTCACCACTTGGGACGGAAGCAGGCACCAATGCGTTTTGCACAGACTCGCCGACGGCACGGGTAGCATCCGACACCTTGGACCTGATATCGCCGCGATTAAGTTTCGGGTTTCGAGATGGACGAGGCAAGACTACTCACAATGCAACAGGGCTTTCGGGAAGGGGAACTTTGGCGGCATCAGCGACCTCTTGTAAACGATCAGACGCCTTGCTGGTCAGGGCCCGCGCGGTGCTCGCGCCTGACGATTCAGGCTTTTTGATTTCCGCCCTGATCGTCGGGCTGGACGACCTCTCGGGCGTATGGGAGCCGTTTCCGCCGCCGTTGCCGTGGCTACTAGATACAGACTGAGCGGCTGTCTGGGGAATTAGTATACCGGATGGCACTCACGACCTCTTCCTGTAGAAGAGCCCTTTGAACGTGGGGTTGGATGCCAGCTGTGCCTCGTTTGCGTCCAGGTGGGCTTGGATGCTCTTGACGAGGTCGGTGACGCGGATGTCGTCCGTGGGCAGTCCGAGGGCTGCGCCGATCTCGACGAGTTCGGGTTTGCGCTTGCTGAGGAGCGAGCCGGAGAAAACGCTGTGGGTGTGTTGAGTGGATGTGGATGGATGGATTGGGCGAGGGCGGCGGGTGGAGGCGGGGATGATGTCAGGGGGATCTGCGGGGGGGACGGGGGAGGGGGTGACTCACGGCATGGCGGTGTGCTGCTGCTTCGGGCTGGTGCGGGGCTGTATGGGAGGCCTGTGCGGCAGAAGCGTGGCGGGGGGGGGGGGGAGACAGTAGACGGGGCGCGGAATGAGATGGGAGTTGGGCTGGTTGCGGGTGTCGCCATTGTTTATCTTCACCCGCACGTCACCGCCGCTGTTTGTTTGTGCCCCCACGTAGCGGCGCCCCCCGCCTTCCACGCCCCGTCTTCTCCTACTACTATTTATTATTATCGCCCCGCTGCCCTCGTGCCCGCAACTGTCTCCACGCCATGGCGCACGCACCCCCCCTCCCGCCGCCGGGGGCAGCCCCGCTCAGCCCAGCGCACCTCAGCCTCCTCGACGCCCTCCCCCACACGCACGTGCCGCACGCCCTCAAGACGGTCACCGTCCCCGCCAACGCCCCCCCGGACATCGCCGGCAAGTCCTTTGCACTCGTCGTATGCAGCCTCCACGACCAGCAAAAGTGCGACCAGTGCGCAGTCGACTTTGCCCCCGTCAACTTTCTCCACCAGTTCCTGCGCTTTGCCCCCGCCGAGGCCATCCCCCCGCCGCCCAACGTCGCCCCCCCGCCCCAGAGGGCACAGGCCGTCACCAACCTCAAGGAGGCCGGCAACGTGCGCAGCTTTCCTTTCTCCTCGTGTGTCGTGTGTGGTCGTGGCGCTGACCTCTGGCCTTGCGTAGAATGCGTTCAAGGCGCAAAAGTTTGATGTCGCTTCGCAGTTCTACTCGAAAGCCACGGACGCCGCACTCAGTCGACCGCCTTGGGAGCCCGCCGCTCTCGGAAGGGAAGAAGCCGCCATCACGCTTTGCAACCGCTCGGCCAGCAATGCGTTTTCCGGCAACTGGTGCGTTTAGACCCTCCAAGAGATCATGCGTCTGATACACTTTTCCCTTAGGGCGGCTGCTCTTGCCGATGCGCAGACTGTCATAAACCTCAAGAGACCGTGGACAAAGGGACATTTCCGGTAAGGTTTTTTATCTTTGCTATCTGTTCCAACTAACCACGACGCGCCTATACAGGAAAGCACGCGCTTTGGTCGGGTTGGAACAATACGAGGACGCAAAGCAGGCCGTCATCGATGGGTTGCAATACGAGCCAAACGACAAGGTGCGCCTTTTTTTCTCAAGTTTTTACTTTATTGTTTTTTTCGCTAACTCGGAAGAGTAAGGAATTAAACAACTTTCTTCAAGAGATTGAAGAGAAGATAAAAGAAGCGGACAAGGCGTTCCCAGACACCGTTCAATGAGAAGAAAAAAAAGAACCGCTCATTTATTGTACCATTCATCCATGTATTTGCGAATCAATCAAAGACAAGTAATCCATCCCGTGGGTTTTGATTGCCCTCGATTAACAGTACGCAAGCTATGGATAGAGTATGGAATAAACACGTGACATCAAGACGACAAGTATTATGTATATATATGGAACCTCTTTTTCGAAACGACCCCTTTTTGACAATATAAACACTGAAAAGAAAAAAATTACACCTCTGACCCCAACTGAGACGCCATTTGGGAAGAAGAAGGCCAGAGCTTGTCCTTTCCTCGGATCTTGATATCCTGAAACGCCTCGGGCTGCTCAAGCTTGATGCAATCCCTAGTACCGAGAGAAAGAAGCTCAAAGAAAAATGCAGACGCGGCGCGCTTAGTAGCCTAATATATCGGGAAAATACCAATTGAGAAAATGAGTAAACGGGCTTCATAATCAACAATCATTTGAACAGAATCCCACATACCTTGTCAGCCAGTTTCTCAAATGAAACAACCTTGTCTTCTTCCTCGATAACCTCCAACTCTCTCCTCAAAAGTCCCATAGCCATACTCGTATGTCTGCCCGGTACACCCTCCCTCTGAGACTCCTCGGCCCTGCTGGGAGAAGACGGCACCTGGCTTACCTGACTTTCGGCCGCCCTGCTCGAGCGGGTGTCAAACATGGCCAGCGTAAAATCACCTACAGGACCCCCATACTCGATTTCTCGAGCAATGCTTTCCGCGCGAGAAGGGGCAAGTGAAGGTCCACGCGAGACTCCAAAGGCAGGTGGAGACGCGCCCAACGGTTCCATCGGCATTGCCTCGCCGATCCCATAGTCTCCGTCGTCGCCCACAAAGGCCGGAACAAATTCTTCTGCAGCAGCGTCAAAGCCCACTTCAAAGTCGTGTCTTCGCACTACTTCCACATCTTCTTCCGCTTGACGCATCTGTTCCTCCACACGTTCATGTTCACGTTCCTCAGCCTCAGCCTCAACCTCACCCTCCCTACGTGCCCGCTTGGCAGGCCGGTCCTCCTCTGCTTCCTCGAGACCTCGGCCCTTGCGCAAAACGTTGCTGGGAAACGCAAAGAGCTCAGTAAGCTCAGGCGCAAGACCCAAGGGCGCAACAGCCGTCCAGTTCTCACCGCCAATCTTGAGCGTCGGCAGAAAATGCGACGCAGGGTCGGACACAATCTCGTTCAACTGCAAGAGCTCCAAGTTGGCAGGGATAAAGCGCTCAGTACCCAGGATGGCGGTGCGGTCAGAAACTTCCTGCGTGAGCTCAGTCTCGTGATCCGGCATGACAAGACGAGGCTTCTTGGCGGCCTTGATAGGAGGAGCGGGGTGAGCAGAAATCTGGGCGGCGGTACGCGGAGTGAGATCGCTAATGGATTCTTGTGGGGGAGTGGGCGGTGGAGGGGTTAATAACTCGGTTGCTTTTTTTTTGGGGTCCATATGCATCAGTCAAATTCTCCCAGGCTGCCACAGGGCAGTTACTCACTCGCTCGCCTTGCCCTCTCGATTTCCTGCTCAAAGTCCAGTCCCAGATCCATAGGCTCAAATTGCTCCATTCGCTCAACCATCTCGACATCATAGTCGTCCATCGGAGCCATGGGCGGAAGGACATCTCCAATACCTTCCCCGCCAAAGCCAGCAAGATCTAAAGTTCCTGCCCTGATACTCCTCTCTCTCGCAGCGAAAGCACTTCCTTCCCGACTGATCGGCGTCACGACCTCACGACCGTATTCAATAGTCTCATCTCCCTCAAGGTTCAAGCCCAAGTCGATGCCCGAAAATTCGTTTGAACCAAGATGACTTGAGAGCTCATCGTGCGATCCATGTCTCGATGTTGCAGTCTCAGATCCACCGTATATTGAAGGCGCTCGCGGGACACCAAAGTTGAAAGCTCCAAACCCTTGACCGCCTGGAAGAACGGTGGTGGTGACCGCGGCTTGAGAAGGTTGAGGAGGGACGAGAAAGTTGGAGGGACCCCATGTCCAGTCGTTAAAGTCGAAATCGGCACGTGATGAAATGGTGATTGCATTGTGGGAGGCCCGAACTTGGTCTTCGGGAAGATCAACGATACCCGGTCGGAAAGCCTTGAGCAAAAAAAAAAGTAAATTAACGGGCGTGTTTTTCGTCAGATTGGTCAGAATAGACGTGGTGGGATACAAAAACTTACCAAGCTGATACGTTCTCGCGCCTCCTTACAGTCGTCGAACAGATAACCAACTTTACGCGAGTAGATTCGCACAACACCAAGCATTAGGGGTCCAGAAGATCGTAGAGGAAGCGCGGTGTCTTGAGTCAAAATTGCCTCTTAACGCGGAGTGTCAGCTTTCCACTCTTTCGATATGTTGCTTCATCAACGTCTTCGTCCATGGGTTACCTGACACCAGTCCGATATGGCTGTATAAAAGCCGTAAAGTTAGATTTCACGTACCAACGCTTTCTCCAACGTCAACGCCCATAGCCTGAGTCTTGCTCAACTTGCGTTCCTGGTGAGCGGAAAGCCAGATCTTGGCCAGAGGCCCCGACTTGATCAGTTCGTTCAAGATCATGTTGATACTCTCGCCAGCGGGAGTATGTGAGAATGGGATGTATAGGGGGACGAAAGTTGGGACGGGATGGGATGGAATGGAGGGCTGAGGGAGATGAGAATGGCGAAGTAAGTGTGAACGAAGACGGCAGGCGGCTGGCGACGAAAAGGACAAATTCAGGGTCCAACGCGTTTCTGGCGCCACCAACACGTACACGTCAACCGCAACATTTAAATTCACTCGCAAAGATGTCCGTCTCTATTTATCTCATGTTTACACAACAATGGCTGATATACATTTGTAAACGTCAAGAGAATTACAATACCGCTACAAAAAGGTGCACCCGTAAGATCAAACTGCAGGCTTAAAATCAAGTTGCCCGACAATTAGGGGCCAAACTGGGACGCGGCATATGTCAGCACTTTATGCGAACCAAGCTAGCGATCGCTCTCGACTTACCTTCTTCGAAGCCCACATGCTTGCCATGCCTAATGTTCTTCCAGATTTGCATCATCGTTTCACTCTTCTTAATCTCGTCCCAATTCTTCAGGAAACACGCCACCTCAACCTTCCTGACGTCTTCGAATGTAGAGCTGAATCTGCTGAATACCTCTGCCGGAACATTGCGCGCCGTGAGCTGGCCACAGATATGTTGGAAAGCGCGAAGTTTGAGCGGTAAAAGACCCAGTTTATCTGCGAGACGATAAATTGATTTAGCAGAGACCGGTCGGGGACCAAGATGAAGTTCGTAGAATGACGAAGATAAAGCTGATGACGATGAGGGGTCGGGAGGAAGGTCAATATCATGCTCAGCCATCCACTGATGAATCCAATCTAATCGAGTCTGCGGGTCTTCAGAATCTGTATCAGGGGCCGTTGCACCCATGTTCTTGGGGTCATGTTCGAAAGAAGAGCTTAGAGGAGCAAAGTAAATGACGTCGGTGTAGATCTATCCGTTGGTCAACAAGGCGCCAATTGTGTACTTGTCTTGCTTACCCAGTAGAGGAGTGCCCACCATGTGCACCAAGCAGAGTCTCTAATGACGACTCGAGTCTTTTTTGGTCCCAAGACTTCCTTTTTCTTGGCCGTACCACCCTCATCTCTGACTTCCTTGTTTATCGTGCCTTCTTCGTCGACCTTTCCTTCTCGATTACCTTCAGGCTGTCTGCTTCCAATTCCGACAGGGTTACCGAGACCCCCTGGTATGGTCGCCTTCTCGCCCGCATCGTCTCCGGCTTCTGGTTTACCTGTGAAGTCGGATGAGGCTATATGTCGGTGTTGGTTGAGTGGCGGTGTCGAGCTAGCTCGGCTGGTTGTGGTCGTAAGGCCGCCAAGTTCTGGCGACACCGGCGCCTCCTCATCTTCGAAAATGCCATTCTCATCTCCCATGTCCGAGTCCGATAATATGTCGAGCTCATCATTGTTATAATCATCCTATGAGATTTGTCAGACTCGCGATAACAAAAAGACCACCACACGGACAAACACGCACGTCTTCGTCAATAGCTCTTTCTTCCTCCCCAAAGCCGCCATTGAACATTGCTTCAAAATAATCCCATCGTTCGAGCATTTTTTTGATGGCATATATTTTCTTTGGTGGCGTTCCCCTTCTGGACGGTATTATAAATTCGACATCGGAGTACACTGGAATCCGTCAACGCCGATCCCAAGACAAGTCCTAAACCTTACAAGGATCATCCAACAAGGAACCGACAGATGTGATCAAGTCTTTCGGCACAACTTTTCGTGCTCCGCCACCAGCCGTGGTACCTCCTGCCACTCCTCCATACCCATGTTCGGTAGACCACGCGCTAAGGCCACCGCCGCTTCCAATACCTCTTGTATTCACACCCACTCCTTGCCCAGGCTGCAGCCCGACACCCAGCCAGAAGCCGGCGGGGGGTTGAGGTTGCGCTTGGATTGTACACACAATCACGAAAGAGTCGGTTGCCATAACGGATGGATGCAAGAACACAAGATCCCTTTTCGCGAATGCCTGCCAGCCCCAATTCGCCGTTTTCACAGCAAATGTGTGATCGGAAGCGTCCTTTGAAGCGATAGGGTCCGGCTTGGGGTTCGCAGCAGTGGGAGCTGGTCTAATTTCGAATTTGAACCACCAAAGGCCTTTTCTGGTCCACTGACCAGCCAGCTTTGAGTTGCGCTCTTGGGAGGTAGGCTGAGGGAATAGACGTTTCAGAGGTAGCTCCATCCATTTCGCTGAGAAGGCAACTTACCACACATGAAAGGTACAGACTAACGTGATCGCCTGCCGTCTGGTTGGAAGCTCCCGAGTTGGCGTAGAACAGAGTCTCCCAAGTTGTATCAACATCTCCGAACACTGCTGATTTAACGCATTTCCTGTTGGCACAGTCAGTCGTACCCTTATGACTATACTGTTAACAACTCGATTTACGATTTCTGCTCGCCTCGCGTGCCCTCATACATCGACTTTAAACCAGTGATTTTCCATTCTAGACAGACTGAAGTGGTTTCTGAGAATTCCTGAGTCGGGGAGCTTGATGATATGTTGCTGGACTGAGGTCCGGGCTGAGCTGTGGAGAAGATCGGGATGAGCCAAGAATCCCTATTTTAGGTGGAGAGCGGGAGTGGAAGCGAGGGAAGACTTGCCTTGTGCGTGATCGCGCGATGAGTATGGTGGAGGGACAGAAGTCATGTTGACGCTCCGTCTCTATCTATCACCTGAATCCTGGCTATTATTGCAAGACTGACTTTACGAGGGGATGCGCTTGTAATGTGCACCCATCAAGGCTCAATTTTAGGAAATACGACGCAAGCCGCGACACGCAGACTAACGAAAACAAACATCATCTGCTGATGTCATAGGTTACATTGGATTATGTAATGCTTCCTCCTCAGTACTTGTGTCTCAGTAAGAACCCGGGCTTGTACAGCAGTCAGCAGCGATGTAAGAAAATTGATCTTCGAATTGAGTCCTTGAGCATGACTTTGCAGTAGATGACTAACGGGGTCTATGTCAGTAGTATTATAGCATAAATGGCTACATGAAAGCTCTATGACATGATACTCTAAACACCAACCCTACAGTTGTCCAGTGCCATGATCAAGATATCTTCAGCACCGGTCCTCTCCAGCTCATCCATAACCTTGGCGACTTCCTTCCTCTCTACCATCGCGCTGACAGCAACCCATCCGTTCTCATCCAAGGGGCTGACTGTAGGAGCCCTCCTACCGGGAGTGATGGTAAGAGCCTTGGCAAGATTTGAACGCTGAATATTGTATGAAGCGTAGACGTATCGTTTAGACGCGAGGACACCCGCGAAACGAGACTTGATCAAGGGGATAAAGCTGGCAAGAGTGGGGTTGAGGTTAGGGTGCGGGGTAGCGGAAGTGATGAGAACGGCTTCGGAGCTCATGAGGGTGTGAATAGCGTGGAGGCCAGCGGCTCGCATAGTGTCACCAGATTCTGTTACATCATTAAGCAATTGTTCCTTGTAGCCATTGGCATCAAACACGCTTACCGACAAGATCAACGATACCGTCGGCCATACCCAACGCACAAGCGGCCTCGACACTACCACCAACGTACTCGACGCTGGTCTTCCCCTTGCCGACCCTGGCATCGACACCGTTAGGGCCGTTGAAGAGCTCTCCAGCAAGGACCTCGAAGCTGGTCGCAATTCTGGCACCGGACAAACCTTCAAGTGTCTGGATAGGGCCGGTCACGGGCACCTGGACCTCAAGCTTGCACTTGCCAAAACCAAGTGGGAGGAGCTCGGTGATGAGGGGGGCATGGGTGGATTCGGCGATAACATCTTGTCCGGTGATACCGAGAGCGACTGAGCCAAGGGCGACAAATCGAGGAATGTCGGCCGCGGGGAGGAAAACACTGTGATTAGCGTTAGCTCGCACGTGCGAGGCGCAGATCGTACAATACAGGTCGAATAAACAGATGCAGAGCCAGTCGCTTTAGCGATAGTTGAACAGAGTACTCACAGAGCAATGGGCATGTTTTGCACAAGAGCGACATCCAATCGATGAGCCCTGTTATACTTGATGTCCGCACCGGTCAACAATTCCAAGCACTTTTCGTGCAATCTACCCTTTTTGGGTATGGCAAAAAGTAGTCTGTCTTTGAGAGAGTCTACGAGCAATGACATGGTTGATTCGTAGCCGAAGGAGGATTTGCTAGCACGGCCACCACCAGCGGAGGGAGAAGCGTCACCGCCGGAGGGAGGGAGGAGGATGGTTGAGGATTCGAGAGACTCGGGTTGAGCAGGCTGAGAGGCGGAATTGGCAGACATTTTTGGCGAGTTGTTCCTGGCCGATGTGGATATAAGATGTAACCTTGCTGCTTTTGAACAATGCCGGCAGTAGTTGGCAAGGTGGTGGACCCAAGACTTGTAAACAGCGAAAATAACCAAAGGGACAAATAAATATCGATTCGAACAACATTTTGCGCATCATCCTCGACGCGTGACTAACAGGGATTTGATTATCCAGTAGGCACGGAAATAATTTGTACCTTGGAGGAGGACTAGGCACGCGGTGTCAAGGGATGTTTCAGTTGTTGTTCTTTTGAGTTTAGTCGCCCGTTGGGGCCTGCAACTACGTGGGAACACCAGCGCGCCATACAGAACCCACAGCCCATAGTGCCTACTGCTCGACCACATCCAATTGCGCCTCCCCGCTATCCTCCGCCTGTCATCCACTCCTCCCTCGCCATACTTCTTCTCACCCGTCAGACCGGTGACACATAACACCCATATCTAAATTGCCCTGTAAGCCTACAGACCTGGCCTTGCTCGACTGGTAGCCATTCGCAAATCCGTAATGTCGGATTCTCATACTTTGTCCAATGGCATAGGCAAGGGACTTCAACCTGGTACGTTGCATTTGCATCCTTTGTTTGCAAAAAAAGCTGATGATACCATACAGCGGTTGAAATACCTTGTTCTTCTGAGCTTGCCGAGTCTTCAATCTCACGTTCAGAGGCCAAATTTGAAACCCCCGAATCGCCTCAAACCGATTCCCATCTTCTCTCCATCCGTGCTGCTCCTGTATCACCAGCTTCCTCTCGGCCATCGTCTGCTGCTTTTTCCCATTCTCCTTCTGCATCCTCATCGCGCACTGCTTCACCTGCTGCTAGTGGAAGAAGACGTAGCGAGTCAACTGCTTCAAGTTCTTCGAAAAGCAAGGTTGCTTCAAATGTAAGAAGGAGGAGCTTGCTGGGTACCAATGTTGCATTGCCTGGAGATGACGACGAGGAAGGAGGAAGCAAAGAGGCAGCAGACGCTGGAGAAGGTGTACCGACAATACCCGAACATTCTCAGTTACAGATGGATTACGAGGATGATTCTTTAGGGTCGAAAGGGCTCCCAGATGGAGATAGCCAAGAAAGGGTGGACCAGGCGGACGATGACAAGCCTGAGCTCTCACCGTATCAAGCTTTGCTGGCCACGACCGTCCGATCAATTGTCGTGCGCGATTTCGCATACCATAAGACGGACGATCGATAC